>NC_061122.1:63132339-63428219 GCF_002878395.1 Capsicum annuum
AAGAAGAAGAAGGAGAAGGAGAAGGAGAAGAAGAAGAAGAAGAAGAAGAAGAAAAAGAAGAAGAAGAAGAAAGAAGAAGAGGGGGAAGAAGAGGAGAAAGAAGATGAGGAAAAAGAGGAGGAGGAAGAGGGGAAGGAAGAGAGGGAGGAAGGGTGGGGGAATAAAAGGAGGAGGAGGAAGAGGAGGAGGAGGAAGAGGAGGAGGAGGAGGAGGAGGAAGAGGAGGAGGAGGAAGAGGAGGAGGAGGAGGAGGAGGAAGAAGAAGAAGAAGAGGAGGAGGAAGAAGAAGAAGAAAAAAAAAAAGAAGAAGAAGAGCTGTGAGCTTAGAGAGAAGATAATATTGATTATTGATAGAGAGAAAAATGAATGAAAAATGACTTAACGGTTATGTGGTACAATAGTAGTATTTGTACTATATTACTACAACTAACTTAACTTTGTACTAATTGAGCCTTTCTTAGCTTAATAAGTTAGCTTAGTATGACGTCAACATCTTCTTGATTATTATTCGATGGCCCCCCTCAAGGTAGGAGTGATGAAGATATTGATCATTCCTAGCTTGGATATAAGAAGTTCATGTTGAGGTCTGTTTAGGCTCTTTGTAAGGAGATCAGCAGATTGTTCCTTAGTAGAGATGTACTCAGTTTTCACTAACCCTTTTTGAACCTGTTCCTTTATAAAGTGGCAGTCAATTTCGATATTCTTGGTCCTCTCATGATACATTGGGTTTGCATCTATTTGAATAGCTGATTTTCTATCATTATATATACTTACTGGTAGGTGTATCTATACTCCAAGATCTTTCATTAAACTAGTTAACCAGGTTAACTTAGAGACAGTTGTGGCCATACTTCTGTATTTAGCCTTTGCTGAACTTCTTGAGATAGTATTTTGTTTCTTTGACTTCCATAAGACTGAGGAGTTTCCTAATGTTATAATAAAACCTATCACTAACCTTCATGTGACTGCACATAATGCCCAGTCAGCATCACAGAATGCTGATAAATTGTCTTCTCTGCTACTGGATAGTAGGATTCCTAGACTAGGTTATTGTTTTATGTACTTGACTTTTCTGAGAGCAGCCTCCATATGAGATTTTTTTAGTTGATAAAGGTATTGACTGAGTTTTTGTACACTGTATGATATGTCAAGCCTAGTTATTGTCAGGTAAAGCAATTTTCCAATTAGCCTTTGATGGCCTGCTTGATCTTCTATAAGCTCATCTATTACTTCTGAGTTCTGATACTTGATATTTTCCTATAGCTGATTATATTCTCTGGTAGTGAACTTAGTATTGTTGTCCATGGGTGTAGTTGATGGTTTGGAAGAACTAAGTCCAGTTTCTAATATTAATTCCAGGGCATATTTTCTCTGATGCATTATAATTCCTGACTTGGACCTAGCAAACTCAATCCTCAAGAAGTATTTTAGTTCTCCCAAGTCCTTCATTTTGAATGTCTTGTGTAGTAAATTTTTTGTGTCTTTGATTAGTTCCAATTTGTTCCCAATTATAAGCATATCATCTACACAGACCAATACTGCAGTAAATCCTTTTTTCAGTCTTCTTAGTATACAGAGAGTGATCATACTGACTTTGAACAAATTTGTCCTTTTATAGTTCTTCAGCTAACTTTGTATTCCATTTTCTTAGAACTTGTTTAAATCCGTATAAGGATTTCTTAAGTTTGTATACTTGCTTCATTCCCCCCCTGACTTTGAAATCCTTAAGATTGCTTGCTACAAAGTTCATCAGCCATGATAACACAATGGCATTCACTCGCTCCGACTGATAACCTAGATTACCTGGTACAGATTCTTTTCTTTATGATCCATCAACTATCCCTAATTTGTTTCTTCCCAACAGTGCTATTTTGCATAGATTTACTCCACACAGTATAGTTCTCACTTCCTTTTAGTTGAAATGAAATAATTGATGTTCCACTAAAATCAGTTGACTGTAGATATAGCGGATGATTGTAATCTATTGGTAGGCTTGTTTTTGCAGTACCATCATTTCCTATAGTTATACTATCTGTAGTTCCAGTAAGTACTGTTTCACTCGATTGTGTACTATAATTTTTCTTTAAAGTATTCACAATACTTTCAATTGCACAAATGTAAGTAAATTGATGAGAAACTCACAATGTAAGTAAATTTTTTTATGTTGCAGCAATTGAATTTAGCAATTCTGTAGAAGTGTAATCTTGTGACTTAATTGAATTTAGCAATTGCGATTGACTGAAATCCCTAATTTTCGATCGACTGAAATCCCTAATTTCTGAATTACAATCAAATTGCATAACCGAGAACCAGAAAAGAAAATACATATGCAACT
Organism: Capsicum annuum; assembly: GCF_002878395.1. Classification (NCBI taxonomy): domain Eukaryota; kingdom Viridiplantae; phylum Streptophyta; class Magnoliopsida; order Solanales; family Solanaceae; genus Capsicum; species Capsicum annuum. The sequence continues at coordinate 63,134,674 of NC_061122.1, forward strand.
TTCTCCAGCCATTGATCATGGCTTTGATACCATGAACAGAGTATCTTTAGTACTCAGGATCTTCAAGATTGAAGAAGAAGAAGAAGAAGAAGAAGAAGAGCTGTGAGCTTAGAGAGAAGATAATATTGATCATTGATAGAGAGAAGAATGAATAAAAAATAACTTAATGGTTATATGGTACAATAGTAGTATTTAAACTATATTACTACAACTAACTTAACTTAATACTAATTTATCCTTTCTTAGCTTAATAATCTAGCTTAGTAAGACATCAGCATCTTCTTGCTTATTATTCAACATAACCAGTACATAATCACAGAGAAAACAAGTGCATAATCTAATGATATTAGCCATTCATAATCACAGCAAAACTTATCAAAACAGGAAGATACAGAAACAGCTACATTAATGTACCACCGAACCAAAACATAACTAGTGCAGAGTCATAAAAAAATAGTCCAACATGGAGCAAGAAACAAAAAGTAGAAGGTAGAGATGGTGGGATACCTAAGAAATTTAAGAGTCCTAGACAGGGAATTAAAGAGCCATGGCAAGTTGGACAACCAATATTATTTTGTCAAAACGTTCAGTCTGGGCTTACTGCGACTTCATTAGAAGGTTGGCCATTGTGCTCCTTTACCTTTAGGACCAGGTTCACAAAATCCATACTTATCCAATGTACAAGCAGTGAACATCTCATAATACTTTTCAGATTGAGGAAGCAACACCTTGTTTTATTTAATGTTAGGAAACAAGTTGAGAAAAAAAAGGGACAATAACCAATTAGTTAGTATAATAATCTTAAGATGAATACATGATAAATTAATGAAATCTAGCTCTTCTGTTGCATCTATTGTGTAGTGTCTTGGGTGTTAAATGGTAGACTAGAGTCATGTCCTGGAGGGCCTGGGGACTGGGGTTGGAGTCGGGATCAGGTGTTGGGTTAAAGTTGAGATGCAGAAGGGAGTTTTAAGAGAGGAGAGAAGAGAGTTGGTAAGTTGAGGGTAGGGTCGTGGAACATAGGGACCCTTCAGGGTAAGTCGATAGAGCTAGTTAAGATTCTTAGGAAGAGAAAAATCAATATTGCGTGTGTCCAGGAGACTAAATGAGTAGGTGCTAAGGCTGGGGATGTAGATGGGTACAAGTTGTGGTACTCAGGTAGTAAGAGGCGTAGGAATGAAGTAGGTATCTTAGTAAATGAAGGGCTTAGGGGGCAGGTAATAAAGGTTAATAGGGTTAATGATAGGGTGATGACTATTAAGTTGGTCATTGGGGGGTTTATAGTGTATGTCTGTAGTGCCTACACACCACAAGTGGGCCTGGGAGAGAAGGAGAAAAGGAGATTTTTGGAGGTTTTGGATGAGATGATTCGAGGCGTGCCTAGTTCGGAGAAGATTTTCATAGGAGGGAACTTCAATGGGCACATTGGTCTTTTGCCTATAAGGTACGATGATATGTATGGAGGCTTTGGTTTTGGGGATAGGAATAATGAAGGAGTTGCTCTTTTGGACTTTGCGAGGGCCTTTGGGTTGGTGGTAGTAAATTCCAGCTTCCCGAAGAAATAGGAGCATCTGGTTACTTTCCATAGTAGGATAGCCAAGACTCAGATTGACTTTTTACTGCTTAGGAGGGGGGATAGAGCTTTGTGCAAGGATTGTAAGATTTTTATAAATGAGAATCTTGCAACCCAACATAGACTCCTGGTGATGTATTTGGTTATAAAGATGGGCAAGAAGAGTAGGGGTGGGGAGGGTAGACCTAGAGTTAGGTGGGATGGCCTGACTCTAGTCAGTGCATTAGAGATAGAGGCGAAGTTGAAGGAGATGGGGGCATGGGAGTATCGGGGAGACGTGGATAGTATATGGTATAGGGTTGCAGGTTGCATTAAGAAAACAGCTAGAGAGGTTTTGGGTGTCTCGAAGGGCTGGTCTGGCCAGCATCAGGGGGATTGGTGGTGGAATGAAGAAGTTAAGAAAAAGGTGGAGATAAAGAATACAGCTTACGTTAAGTTGGTTGAGAGTAAGGATGACGAGGAAAAGCGGGTGAGCAAAGAGGAGTACAAGTTAGCCAAGAAAGAGGCTAAGTTAGCAGTTACGACTGCTAAGACAGCAGCTTTTGAGAGACTGTATTTAAGTTTAGAGGAGAGAGACGGGGAAAAGAGATTGTATAGGCTTGCCAAAACTAGGGAGCGTAAGGTTCGAGATCTGGACCAAGTGAAGTGCATTAAGGGGGAGGATGATAGAGTTTTGGTGAAGGACGTTCTAATTAAGAAAAGAAGAGGAAAAAGTAGCTGAATGAAAGAAGAGGAACATAAATATGTGAAAGTTATATAACTTACCAATGGAGTACATAATTTAAAGAGTTGGCTTCCAAAACCTAGAAGAATTGGCTTTCAACACTAAATAGTTCAAAACCTACAAAACTACAACGCAAAACTATATATCAGGAAGAAGAAGATACTAAAATCAGGCAAATACCAAGATAAAAGTGTGAAAAGAGAAAAGAAAGAAGAAAAGTGTAATGGGTACATACTTCGGAAAGTTGACTTTCAAAAGTTAGAAGAGCTAGCTTCTAAAAAATAAAAGTTTTCCAAACTTCGAAATCCACAAGGCATAACTCTATACCAGGAAGAAGAAGGCTCAATATCAGAAAAAATCAAGTTAAAATCGTGAAAAGAGGAAAAAAAAGAAGAAAAAAACGTAGGGACATATATTAACAGCTACATTAAAAAGGGTAAGAAAACCCTACCAATATACATAAGTTCTTTCAATATTTTTGCCAATTTTTAATTTATTGAACGTGTAAAAGGGTTTGTGCTATTTTTTTCTTTTCTTGCCGATTTTAATTATTTTTGTTGGCCAACTTTTAAGTCTAAGAATTCCTGCCCTTTTTTTTTTTTTTTTTTGCCTATTTTCATGGGAAAATTTAATTGGAAAAGGATTTACGCTTTCTTTTTCCGATTTTCCTGATGTTGGTTCTTTCTCTTTATCTATATACTGAGTCTTAAAACCAATAGAAAGAACCAACATCTAAAACCAATAGAAAGTAACTTTTTACCTAAAATAAAAACTTCATAAACTTAGAAATTTAACCATAATAAAGAAAACCTTCTCTATTTAATTTTTAATATATTTATTATATTTAATATCATAAAAATAATGATATAATAATTGAAGAAAAAAAAGTGAAAAGACAATTTTATCTATTATAAAGTCTTTTAACGAAGGATAAAAAGTTAAAACAATATTTCTAAAGCCCTTCACACTTTTAATATATTATAGATATAGATTATACATTAACATAAATATTTTAACACATTTTTAGGAAAAAGAAACTAATAAAGTTAAAAAAAAAATAATAACTTTTTAATTTTTTTTATTTGGTTTAATATGCATGAAAATAATTAAGCTAAATAAGGTGAAAAGTATTTTTGTAAATAAACTGTCAATTCTTAAAAAGAATGCAATGCATATTACTTTTAATACCACAAACCAAACAACCACTAAAAAGGAATACTAGATAACTAATCTCGGCATAACTAACCCCAACTTGTTTCCCAACCAAACGACCCCTAAGTAAATAAGTAATCTCGTATTAAGTTACGGTTAAACATTAGTGTTACACTAATACAAGAAACATTTTGTTTTTTAAGTCTATGGTTTTAGAACTTCTACATCCAAATGAAACTTCAATTCCTTCTTGCATCCCATAATGAATTCAAATACACATGTAAGATAAACATAATCGGAGTTCTTCCAGAAATTCCAACCTAGTTTGTTTCAAGGTGGTCCTCAAAACAGAAAAAAAACTATCAATGCAGAAAGCCATCAAAGAAGTTATCAAGTCATCTGAGCTGCCTTTATTACACATGCCAAACAGGGATAACAGCTAACAGGACAGCGCATGGAAAGTCGAAATTTCAATGGTTACTCCAGCTGGACATCCTTGTCATGGTTGACCTAAATGAAATAATAACAGAAGTAGCCCGTTGTACAACAGTACTGCTTGATAGTGATGTATCTATCAACAAAAATTACTCCCGGATCAAGAAAGGCATAACCACTTGGATTGCATTCAAGATGAAAAAGGACTGTCCCAATCACTGAAAATCTCAATATGACAATCACCAAAAACCCATTCTTGAGCGATTTTTGTAGGCAGCAGATAAACTGGATGTTTGATGCTATAATGGATCACCGTTTCAAGTTATGCTAATAGTGGTGGCATAAGATTGCAGCAAGGTTAGTGCTTGCTCAGTTATAGCTCTGTTCCTAGCACGCTTAACCCAATCATCAGCGACTGCTGCTGCGTTGGTTTCCTTTAAACCCTTCTCAAGCGTATCAGCAGCTTCTGATAGTTTTCCCTGAGCCAAGAAACTCTCAACTCTATTAATGAGGGATTCAATTCCATCACCAGACAGGTCAGCCTCCTTAACCTGAAATGAGTACATATGATTATCTAATGGGGATAAAAATACGAATTCAGTAATTGTACTCCGATAATGCAGACTAGTTTAACTCAAAGGAGGGTATCGCAAAGAAACCTTTAACCAGGATGTAACACTAGCCAAAGAATGTGTCAATATCCCACCACCACCTGGAGGAATCAGGCTAAAGTGCCGAAGTGTCCCCTTTAATGTATCAAACTGTTAAAATGAGAAATAATTAGAAACAGAACCATTCAGATTTTGCTCAGGTCAGCATCAGTAACAAAGTGTAACAAAGAAAAGATCTGCAGACTTCAATGTAAGAACTACAAATTCCAATAAAAATAATACTGCTAAGTTGGAGGTGTGAGACGCAGGGAGGAGTTAATAATAAGTCGGAGGTTTGGAGGCAGGTCCTTGAGTCTAAAGGATTTAGGTTGAGCAGGACCAATACGGAGTACTTGAAATGTAAGTTTAGTGATTTGTCGCATGAGGCGGACGTGGTAGTAAAGTTGGATTCTTAGGCCATTCAGAGGAGAGGGAGTTTCAAGTATCATGGGTCTATGATTCAGGGAACGGTGAGATTGACGCAGATCACGCATCGTATTGATGCAGGGTGGTTGAAATTGAAGGCTTGCTTCGGCAATCTTGTGTGATAATAAGGTGTCTCCTAAGTTTAAAGGTAAGCTCTACAGAGTGGCATTCCGACCGGCTATGTTGTATGGAGCGGAATGTTGGCCAGTTAAGAACATCCACATCCAAAAGTTGAAGGTGGTGGAAATAAGGATGTTGATGGATGTGTGGACTTACCAGGAGAGATAGAGTTAGAAATGAGATTATTCGGGAAAAGGTGGGAGTGGCTTCAGTGGAGGACAAGACGTGGGAAGTGAGGTTGCAATAGTTTGGACATGTGATGAGGATGAGCACGAATGCTCCAATGCGGAGGTGTGAGAGGCTGGCTATGGATGGTTTTAGGCGGGGCAAGGGTAGGCTGAAGAAATATTGGAGAAAGGTAATTAGGCATGGCTTGGAGCATTTACAGCTTATAGAGGACATGACCCTTGATAGGAGGTGTGGAGAACATGGATTAGGATAGAGGGTTAGTAGGTAAGAGTACATCTGTAATAGTATTGAAGAGTGCTTTGTTTGTATCTAAGCCTGTAGTCTCTTGTTCATGGTGTTTTGGTGATGTCTATGATTTTGAATAGCTTGTTTATAATATTACCTTGTGGGTGTCTTACTTTTTATTATCTAATGGTGTGATATCCTTTTTTGTTGTTTGATTTTATTTTTTGTTTGTTATACTGTTAACTATCATAAGCCGGGGGCTTATCAGAAACAGTCTCTCTACTTCATCTGAGGTAGTGATATGGACTGCATACACTTTATTCTCCCCAACCCACTTTGTGGGAATACACTCGGAATGTTGCTATTGTTGTTGTTATACTGCTCTAGTTACCCCTGTTGAAAATATGTCACAGAAATAAAGTAGAAGTAGATAACTATTAGTTCTATGTGGCGTAGAATTACGATAGTTATCCCTTTGTATTTGAATTTGAATTGAAGTCTAGTTAGAATTTAGCTATAAATATGTCTTTGAGTTATTAATAGAATAATTCTCTTTGGCAATACAATTGCAATATATTTTTTCTCTCTAACTCTTTTCTCTGTTATTTCTTTAATTTCAAAGTTAAAATCAACAATTGGTATCTAGAGCCAATTTTCTTGAGGGATCCGTGAGTAAGATGAATTCTGAAAACAACTTTCCCCAAATAGCTCATCTTGTTTTGAATGGTGAAAATTACAACTTTAGATAGTAAGAATGGAGACTTATCTTGAGGCTTTAGATCTTTCGGAGGCCATGGAGAAGGATTATAATATTCTTCCGCTGCCCAATGGCCCAGATCAAAAGCCAAAAAGAAAATCAAAAAATCAAAAAATCAAAAGCAAAAGCAACTTTGTTTGCTAGTGTTTCTCCAATAATTTTCACGAGAATTATGGCTCTTAAATCAACAAAAGAAATTTGGAATTATCTAAAGAAAGAATATACAGGAGATGAAAAAATACGAGGCATGAAGGTATTGAATCTAATAAAAGAATTCGAATTACAAAAGATGAAGGAATCTGAGACCGTCAAAGAGTACTCAAACCGACTTCTTGGCATTGTTAACGAGGTAAGATTGTTTGGCACAAAATTTAAAGGATCAAAAATTGTTGAAAAAATTCTTGTTACAGTGCCTGAAAGATATGAAGTATCAATAACTACCTTGAAAAATACAACAGATCTGTCCAAGATTACGTTGACAGAATTATTAAATACATTGTAGGCACAAGAAAAAGGAGGCTTATGAGACAAGATGGTATGACTGAAGGAGCTTTGGCAGCCAACCACAAGAATCAAAGCAAGGGAAATAATTTAAGAAAAAACCACCCACCTTGCCAGCACTGTGGCAAAATAGGTCATCCTCCATTTAAATGTCGGAAGAGACCAGATGCACAATGCAAGATCTGCAATCAACTTGGCCATGAAGTCGTGATTTGCAAAAACAAATCTAAAAAATATGAAACAGATGCTCAAGTCACCAAAGAAAAAGAAGAAGAAGATCACTTATTTGTGGCAACATATTCTTTAACCAAGAAATCTAATTTTTGGATGATTGACAGTGGGTGTACAAACCATATGACATATGACAAAACTCTTTTTAAAGCGTTTCGCCTTTGGAAAATAAGAAAATTAGAATTGGGAATGGTGACTATATTCCTGCAGAGCGAAAAGGAAATGTTGCAATCAAAACAGTTTCAGGTACAAAAATAATTTCAAATGTCCTTTAAGTGTCTGATATTAATAAAAGTTTGTTAAGTGTTGGTCAGCTAATAGAAGAAGGATTTAAATTATTATTTGGAAATAAATATTGTCGAATCTTTACAACAATATACCCAATGTATTACCACCTAGTGAGGTCTGAGGAGGGTAGAGTGTACGCAGACCATACCACTACCTCAAGAGAAGTAGAGAGGTTGTTTCCGATAGACCCCGATTTGAACCAATAACAGTATATTGTCGAATCTTTGATTCCACTAATCATGAGATTTTACCAAAGTTGATATGAGAGTCAAAAGTTTCGTATTTAATCCAACAGAAGATGCATACAAGCCATGCAAGAACAAAGATGAATTGACAAATTTATTCAAGAGGTCAAATACAGCCAAAGCCGTGACTACAATCTACAATTTATAATCCAAAGAGGAGTATTGAAAATATGTCTCAGAAATAAAGTAGAAGTAGATAACTATTAGTAGTTTTAAATTATTAGAGTATCTCTTTGTTATTTGAATAGGAATTAGTTATCCCTTTGTTATTTGAATAGAAATTAGTTATCCCTTTGTTATTTGATTTTGAATTGAAATTTAGCTAGTTAGAATTTAGCTATAAATATGTCTTTGAGTTATTAATAAAATAATTCCCTTTGACAATACAATTGCAGTATTTTTTCTCTCCAACTCTTTCTCGGTTATTTCTTTTAATTTCAAAGCTAAAAACCAACAATCAACCCCAACTCCCCAAGACACAGGGCCCGTTCGGCCATGAAAATTGTGAAAATTGCAAAAAAGTAGTTTTTATTTTCAAAGTGGAAATGGCACGGTAATTGAAAATTGGAGTTGTTTTGGAGTTTTTGTGAGTGATATGAGGTGAAAACAAATTTTTGGTGTTTTTCAAATTCTGGAATTCAACCTCAATTTGAATTCCGGAATTCAACTCTAGAAAAAAAGTAAAAAGATATGCATGGCCAAACAGCCACTACAAGACTTTACGCGCAAGGAGCAAAAGAACAAAAGAAAACAAATTCAGATACCTAACAACCGAAATCACACAATTCATGAGGAACAAGTCAACTGTTGGCATATTAAATGATTGCAAGATAAGCAAATTTAAAAACTGGGATAAACACACTATCAGTCTAGTCTCACGGTAAGACTTACATATTGGTTTAATAGTGAAGAGAAAGGTCCATTGGGTTTGCCCAAAAATATTACTACTCCCTAAAGAAAACTGCAGTCACAATTTATCAACCACTCACAAGACCACCCAAGATCTCGACTAAGCTCCCAAAGGTAATCCACCCAGCTCTTTTCCAACTTATACAGGGAGAGTGGAAGATAACAAAAGGGGCGCAGGGTCCTAACTAGATATTACACAAACTACCATTCCATCTACTATATCAGTCGAGTCGATCCAATTCGTTCTTATCTACAGATAAGGCAAAAGAGAAGAATGAAAGAAAGACTTTTGATTGGTAAAATAAGTCATATAGATAAATCGAGTCAATATATATTGATTGGTAAAATAAGTCATATATTTCTGTGTCAATGGATCATCTCATTATACAGTAAAATGGGAAGTTCAAAGTTAAATTGTTACTAATATATAAAGGTATCATTCTTTTGGGGACTGACTAAAAAGGAAAGAGGGTCACATAAATTGGGACAGAGGGAAAAAATGTATAGGGAGTTTATTAGCAAATTTGATATTAAAAGTTCACATTACTAGAATTTTTTTATAGCAGTGCATCTGATTTCTCAAACATGGGGGAAATTTTTTAGCTTTACATTTGATGAAAAACCATGTTATATCCCGCTTTGTGACAATAGTCTTTCTTCAATGGAAATGGATCTTACGCGAAATTCCAATAATTCTAGCGTAAGGATTTGAACTCTTGACACATAAATTGATTCAAACTTTGATATTCCATGGTAGGACAACAATAAATACTATAGAGAAGCACGCAAAAACTCTTTGAGACCAAAAAGTCCATGCAAGAATATCATGGTGGGCGATCCGTAGAAGTTTATTAGAGTCTACAAGCTTGAGTCTATTGCCACCTCAGAGTGACCAGGGAATTAGAGAGGATTCATAACCACAGCAATGGCATAACCCCGTGGCAGGAATTTAAGACCTAATGTATCCAAAGCCAGATATGAAGTACCTATTGGACTGAGCATATCATTAAGTCTACATCAAACTTTTGAGCCTTAGAAGGTTAACTCAGCCTTTATAGACACTCAATGCATACTTAATGTGAAGTAGGCAGACTTCTAAACCTGGACAAATGGCAAAAAGTGGCTCCTCCTAAGTCACAAGGAGGTTTCGGAATCAGAGATTTGAAGTTGCACACTATGGGATTGCTAAGGAAGTGGCTATGGAGATATGGTCAATATGAGGTTGGATACTAGAGAGGTCATTATATTAGCCCTAATATGGTGCCCGGAATCAGTAGAGCTCCAATAGAAGTAGAGAATCCCATCGTGTTGGGGTCTAGAAACACATTACCGGGTCGTTTGGTAGGATGCATTAGAAAAAATAATGCATGCATTAGCTTTTTGTATTACAATACCTTGCTTGGTACACTTTCAACCTATGTATAACTAATGCAAGCATTGGTTATACACTATTTGGTATTATGTTATGCATTACTAATACATGGAAACCATGGTATTAGAAATGCAAGGACTTTAATGCATGCATCAGCATGGGTAAAGACATAATAGTCCATCAAAACCTTTTACACGTCATTTCCATTATATTTGTGGAGGGTATTTCTGTAAATAAGTATTTTTAAGAAATATGTAATGCAAGTTATTTTTCACACACCAAATCAAACACCGCATAAGAATAACCTCTGCATAACTAAAACTTGCATTACTAATGCAAGCATTACTAATACATCATATTTTGCACTATTCTTATACACCCTACCAAACGACACCTAACAATTTTCAAGAAGAATTCTTCCAAAAAAGTCTCTTTCAAGGAAGGTCTGAGAAGATTTATGGCTTGGGGACATCACTCTTAAGATAGCCTACCCAAGGCTCTACCAATTAGCAAGCAACAAAGATGCTTCCATTACACAGCACAGGGAAGGCGATAACTGGAGTCCAATTTTCAGGAAGATCCTCCACGACTTGGAAATCAGTGACCTCTATCTTTTGGTTGCTCTAGAGAATCACAATCTAGCGGAGGTCCCAGACAGGCTCCTTTGCTTTATCATTCTCAACACACAATCATGGCACCTTCACAACAATTAACAGATCTAAACTGGTTGCAAGTTTTTATCAGCTTATCACCCATATTACATACCAATTTGGTATGGAAAAAGTTCAATGTCTAATATCCAATCATTCCTCAGAAATTTTAGAAAGGAAAAAGAAGTAAACCAGAAACTGCAATACAGCCTCGCCCATGGAGTTCCACATTTGAAACTTCTTTGAGGTTCATATTAGTACCAGTCCTACATGTAGTTCTAAATCTTGGAAATTGAAATAAATTAACACAAATACAACTTGGAAGTCCCAAATTAGATTAGGTCTTCCTGACAGCTTTTCTTAGGACAATAATAATCTTTGGATGGGCAACAAAAAGAACCAGGGTCACAGCTCTTCTAACACTTCAACAACAACAACAACAAAAAATCCAGTATATTCCCACATAGTGGGGTCTGGGGAGGGTAAACTGTACGCAGTCCATACCACTACCCCCGAAGGAGTAGAGAGGCTGTTTCCGATAAGACCCCCGGCTCAAGACAAAAGACCGTAGACCAACAGTCGTGCAACATGATAAAGTGCAACATGATAAAGAACAAAGAACCAACATCCACAAAAATAAAGTATAATTAACCAAAAGGCAAGCAATATGCTAAAGTAACAAAAGAACCAACATTCACAAAAAAACAGTATAATTAACAACCCAAGAATCCCCTCCCCCATAACTGGAACTCCCAACCAAGCTATCCTTAAACCTCCTAACTGCGGACTACGACTCGACCACCCACCTTAGCCTTCTAGTTTAATACTCTTCCTCCAAACCTTCCTATCTAGGGTCATGTCCTCACTAAGCTGTAACTGTTCCATGTCACGTCTAATCACTCCTCGCCAGTACATTTTTTGGTCTACCCCTACCCCGCTTGAAACCCTCCAAGGCCAACCTCTCACATCTACGGACTGGGGCCCCTTCTCATCACGTGACCAAACCATCTCAACCTCACTTCCCGCAACTTATCCTCCACCGAAACCACTCCCACCTTCTCCCGAATAGTCTCATTCTAACACTTGGAAATATAGACAAATAAAGGGGGGAGGGGGGAGGGGGAATCACTACTTAAAAACTGTAAAATAAATTATCCTGTTCCTCAGCAACCAGGATCCTTGCTTTACCAACGTGTCACCTCCTCCTCTAACATTCCATTTCTAACAATTTCTTTTTCACCAACATGGAGAGACAGCTATTGTATCAGGTTCTTCTTTTTTGGACTTAGCATGAAATTCGGAAGACAAATGAATGCAACAGGAAAAGATCTCTCCAGCTGTAGTAGCAAGAACATAGCATAAAGGAAACAGCAATGTATCACATGGAAAGAACTCTACGCTAAAGAAAAAAAGAGAAAAATATTCCTTCTCGTTTTCTTTTATATAGGAGAGAAGTGACTATGTGGATAACTCATCAAGGCTTTATGATAGTGGTAACGCATAGGTCACAAGCAGCTAGCAAGAAACTGATTTATAAGCATAGGAAATGTTCAACCTTAAATCATAATATTATAGTGTTTCAGATACTTGCCTTATGATTCAGTTGTAACACAGTATCTGAACCACATCTCCGTGTTTCTTCCGGAAGAGAAGATAGAACCAATTCCAGCAGCGAATTGTTATCTATCCCTTCAAGAGAAGTGTGAAGAACTTCTATCTCTTTTTGAATTGGTAACCCTCTGGACAGTGCATCTTCCAGAGCAAGCACCCCCTGCAACAATGAACAATCAAATGATCCCGTGCTATAGCATAAAGACTTAATGCAGGTTTTAGCTAACATATGCTTCCTCACCAACGAACATTGTGTTGTGGCTTTGGTTGGATGCATTGCATTACTTCTATTTTAAATGGATAATTTGTTTAAGTTCCAACAGTTATTTGCTTTTATTGACAATATGGTTATAACTTTCAACTTTAGAATGAGTAAGACATCACCTTGTTAAATTACAATACGAATTTCTTTCTCTTATTACACAATTTTTATAGTTTTTTACTCTTAATATACATTAACTTTGGGGAAGAAATAGACTTCATGAAGCATGAAAGCCAATGGCCATTTATTCCCGATTACCACATGAGAAAGCTAATCGACTTGAGCCATAGGAGGATGAAGAGTCCCAACCTTATGTTTCGGAAGTTATTTAGTAATAGCATATGTGAAAAATGGTGTTACTGGAATGATAATTACCAGGAATATGTGAGATGGTTAAATTAGAAAAAATTAGCACACAAATGGAAAACTGCAATTGTTCCAAACAGAATTCAAGATTATATTTCACAGAAATAGGAGCTATTGCCTATTAGCCAAATTATTATGCGTTTTTACATGTGTTAATGGTATTTCAGGAAAACTGAAAAATGGCTATGTTAGTTGGTCATTGGGATTACCAGGCTAATGTAGCCGTTAGCTGGTCATTGGAAGGGAATATCAGTGTTTTTGGAAGCACGAAGCAGAAGAAAAATGACAACACCCCCGCATCCTGAATTAAGAGAATTGAAGTGAAGCATGATTTTTTTCAAAAAGAACAAAAAAATAAAAAAACTTGCACAAAGACTTTCTATATAAGCAAATGATTCAATTTTAAAACTAAAAAGGTAGATAGCAAAACATCCTCCATATGACAAGCAAATTCAAATAATTTATTAAATTAGAAAAACTGGAAACAACATCTCTACCTCTCACAAGGTAGATGTAAGGTCTGTGTACACCCACCCTCCCCAGACCCCCACTTGCGGGATCACACAGGTATGTTGATGTAGAAAAACTGGATGAAAAAAATTAAGACTAGGTTTGGACAAGCACCCAAGGGTGTGCCTATCGTTCAGTGAAAAGGTCTCAGGTTCAATTCCTAACAGAGACGAACACTAGATGATTTTTCCCATCTGTTCTAGCCTTGGTGGACAGAGTTACCCGGTACCTAGTACCTGTTGTGGTTGTTGCTAGTGGGAGGTGGCAGTATCCCGTGGAATTAGTCGAGGTGCATGCAAGCTGGCCCATGAACCACCGTTAATAGAAAAAAAAAGACTCGGGTTGGACAAGCAAATTCAAATTCAATCAATTTATTAAATCAGAAAAACTGGATAACAAAAAAAATGGATGAAAATAATAAAAGTTTGACAGGAAAAAACAGAGGACTCCCGACTAGCCAGAAAAAAAAAAAAAAAAAGACAGAAACCAGACCAATCCAGAAAGAAAAGAAAAGGGAACTCCAGCAAACAGTCCAGCGAAACAGAGGAAACATACGTGCGACTCCAGCGACTGTGAGCAAGAATTCAAAAAATAAGTTGTCAACCCCTCCCAGCAGTGAGCGACGAAGAGAAGAAGAAGAAGAAGAAGAAAAAGACCTACCTGGAAGAAGAAGAAGAGAAGGAGGAGGAGTTGCACTCAGTGAAACGTGAACACTAAACTGGACTCTATTTAGAACTATTTTCTTCTAAAAGGAGTCCAGTTTTTTATAATTAAAACAACGCGCTTGCTTCCATCGCTTCACACTTTCCGGTTAGAAGCAGTCACTTTTTCACTTTGTTCCGCTTCAGACACAAAAAGTGACACACCACCGCTTCGCTTCGCTTCCAACAACACTGGGGAAAATGGTTTCTGAAGAGAATTTTGGCAGCGTTTGCAGAAGCTGCGATTTTCTTTTGTGTTGGCAAATGGAAGTGTTATGTTACAAAGGAAAAAAAGGTTTATAGTTACAACTTATCACATTCATGCAGGAGACACACACATGGTCCTCAATTCTGCCTTCTTTAAACATTAAAAGACGGAAGACTGACAACAAAAACGACGAGAACACCACCAATTTAAAGAAATCACAGAGTGAAAATAAAATGTTAAAAAGTAGTGCTTGTTATACTAGAAGGTGCCATTTGACGGATATCAGTATGTTGAACAAATCTCCTTACTAGGGCATGGCTAAAGTGATTCCAATAGCACCAACCTTCATCATGCCATGATTAGTAACAGAAGTGAACTGAACCTCATCTAAGAAAGGATTGAACGAATGTTATAAAGAATTAGAATGGTTAAAATATGGTTTTCAACTCTTCAAGGTGTTCTTGTTGAGTGAAATTGATTGTCTGGAAATTCCAATTGAATTTTAAAGTTTGGTTAAAACCTTTTGGACATGATATCACATGTTTCCAAATTCTAGCAGGGCAGTCATATACATAAGGAAAGGACTCTGTGTACGTAGTTTTGCATTTACCGCATATATGTAGAGAGGCAAATATAGCAACCATATACACTATCATATGCGAAGGGGGGAATGTAGCAACCATTTATGATAATATTCTGTTATAGTTCGACGATACTCTGGACCAAAGACTAGTATCATCCCTGATGGCGAGATTCTTCAGAATGAAAGACATTATGTATATATATATATATAGTCTCACGCCCACAGTTAGGATAAACAAAGTTTTTCAAAAATAAGGGAAAATAGAGAAATAAAATGAAAAAGCACAGCAGAAGCAGATAACTTACCAGTGCAAGCTTGTGAACAGAATGACTCTGGCGAACCTCTTCAGAATGTGCATAAAATGCCATGCATAGAGCATTTATCTGCGAAACAAAATAAACTCAAATCAAATCATCAACCATAGAAAGTCAAGAACTTCCTCAACTGATCTATGGAGAAACACTCAAGAGAGTAGTGTTTTAAGATAAGTAGAAGTAAGAATATATGAACTACAGAATTAGCTAACATAAAAAGATATCTAGGTTAATGTTCCAAAAGAATGGTATAGATGAAGATATAACACATAGAATTAATGAAAGTGAATGTAACTGGAGCATTGTGCTGTAGAATGATACCAACCAAAAGTGAAAGACAAGTTCTATAGAATGATTTCAAGACTAGCAATGTTATGTGGGAGTGCATGATGGGCTTTCTCAGGGTGAAATGGTGGTTCTATAATGCCCCAAATGTTCGCAAGATGGGCATGACATAGATCCATATGTTAACATGAATATAAGCTCATAGAGGGGTGGATCTTGACGGCAGAAAACCTTAGAAAGTGGAGGTTGTTTGTGTCGGCTTGTGCAACATGTGCAAGGAGGCAGGTGAGGACGTGGACCATCTTCTTCCACATTGTGGTCTAATCATGATGTTATAGTGGGATATGCTTAGGTGGTTTGGCCCGTCATGGGCAACGCCAGTATAAGTGTTGATATTCTGGTGGAAGAGCTGGAGAAGGAGAAGAAGATGCAGGTCATGGAATGTGGTCCCTCTCGCATTAATGTGGGTTGTCTGGTAGAGAGAACAAGAGAGCTTTTGAGGGAGTAGAGTCGAGTTTTTCCTAGTTGAGTCTTCTTCGTTCACTTATTTCTTTTGGTGCATCCATAGAGTTCCTTGTTGTGTAGAAGGTGGAGTTTGTAGAGAATCATTTCTTTTGTAGCTTCTTTAACTTTTGGAACACCCCTTGTATACAGCAAGCTTTTGGCCGTGTTTATGAATGAAAATGTATTTACTTGATTAAAAAGAAAGATGAATATGCACTCGCACTATGTTAGACAATGACAAATCACATCTTACAGAATGTGCAAGTAGCACAGGATAAAAGAAAAGAAGATCACGTGGGATTTTTTGGATGTCCTACGTAAATCTCCAAATGTACCGACTTGTAGGTATGACACCATGATGACTTTTTCCTGAACGACACTGATGATTGAAGGTGTAAAAAGGAGGATGAGGGACACCTAAAAGTCATATAGAAGGAAGTTGTTTCAAAAGACGTACAAGTTTTTGGGATCCATACAAACTTAGAAAGTATTAGATGGAAGCAAAAGCCAATATAGGCAATACCGACGAGTAAGGATTAAAGATTGCAATGTTGGTTTACTTGCATCAGCCCCAAAGTAAGTAGGAGCTATTTTAGTATGTTTCAGAGATTTGTATGTCAATAGAAAATGGAGTGAGTCTAGAGCTGGAGAACGCCAAACTATTGGGTATTGATAGGATCAGAAGAAAAATAGACAGAAGATCCATATCTGACGTAAAAGGTTAAAGATTGAGGTGTATTGTTATTGTTGATATAAAAGATTAAGATAAAGAACTTTCAGCAGACATTCAGCATTAAGTTTTTTCCATTTAGCAAAGAATTGGATGCAGATGTTGGTCTGAACAGAATTTAGGGTAGCAAATTATCTGATTCCCTTATCTGTGGTTCCAAAATCTTCTCCTATAGATATTTAAGGCAGAGACAGTTTCTAACCCGATGTTGAATTGGAATGCGCATAATAGTTCAAAAGATTGGTGTAAAATCAAACGAAAAAAGAAACTTCTATATGTGGAAAACTAATATCACAGAAGCTTTACATGGAGATTGGCTTCAGCCATTTTTTCAATTTGGGATGCTTTCTCACTTGCGATAGCTGCATTCAATTCTGTTTTAGCTAACTCCTGTGCTTTCTTCAACTTTAGTTCTGCTTCAGCGTCCTGCAATGACGAATCTGCATAAGTCTGCTGGACAGAAAATATAGTATTTTATTTATATAGACTTAAGAGAGTATAGCACCTTTTCCTCAAGCTCCGTCTTGTGTTCTTCTTCTAATTTTTCTTTAAGTGATTTCAACGCTGCGATGGCTTTTGCTCTTTCTTTTTTCAGTTCCTAATGAAGTGCCCATCATTAATCAGTCAAACAAACAGATTAGGATCATGAGAAGGCAATGATAAATCATCAACTAAGATGACCATCCACGCACGTGATCCTACGAAAGAAGTGAAATGTGGCAATGAATAGTTAAAGAACTGGAATTATGAGCCACGGCAGCAGCCTATATGAGGGTAAATGAGTACGCCAATAAAAAACATGGTACAACCTTATCCAGTAAAGCCTCTCGTTCAGCGTACATAAGTTCCCTGGCTCTAGCATCCTTAAGTTCCTTTTCATATCTCTCCTAAATCATGTGAGCAGAAAAAGTTTAAAATAATAATGATAATAACAACAACAAGCAGCAACACAATTAAAAAGCAAAGCATGCAGAAGAAATAACACAAATTTTAAGAGTTAAGCATCACAAATTCACAATAATGTTACAAAGTCCTCTTTTGTGCAGAATTCTTAAAGGTCACACACCTTCATATATTTCTTTTCTTCAGCAAATAAGCGAGCATCTATCTCTGCTTGTCTCCTCTCAGCTTCATGAAGAGCTTGTAAGAAATCAAGCACCAGTTTTCCATCCTTTGATATGTAGGCATCACCCAGATCTTCAGCAGCCTTCAGTGTCATAACACAGAAGTTAAGGAAAACCAAATAGGAGATTCTCTATCTCATATCCTTGTCTTTTCCTTCTTCTTTTTTTTTTTTTGGGGGCGGGGGGGGGGGGGGGGGGGGGGGGGAGAATATACCATATGCTTGTCAGAGGAGGTTGTAGGAGTAGCTCCACCCCCATTTCGTAAATAGTATTCATCAAGGAGGGAACTAGCTTTTTCATCATGATGAAGAGTATCCTTCAAAAAGTTGCAGTTCAGAGAATCATGACAAAATTTGTAACTCACAAGATAAATGGACAGCACAAATTGGTTGATACCTCCATCTTGGCTCGACTGGTAACATGCTCTGGAGACATAGCAATAACCTCATTTTCCTTCTGAAGTGTATCAGCCTTCGTAAAGGTCGGAGTGATTTCAATTGCCTCAGACTGCACTCTGTCAGGAGTTACCTCTGAACTCTTCATGTCCAATGTGTCTTCAGGTGATTGAGAAGAACTAGTTTCATCAGATGTCATACTCTCCTGATGGGAGCTGGGCGATAACTCTTCTGCTTCAGTATAATTGGCTTCTCCACCAGTAACCTCCGACGAATCTTTTACCAGAAAATGACTTTCCGATCCCATTTTGCTTGGCTCATCTGGTCCAGAGAGATCTTGTCGAGTTCCAATGCTCTCTTCAGTTTGCTCCAGATTATCAGACTCTACCGATTTAGACTCAGCTTCTGGTCTTCCTAAAATTTCACTATCTACTGAAACTTCACTGTTTTCCTTTAGCTCCTTGGCATCTTGAATTCCAGTTCCTGCCCTGGCTAATTCAGGTTTAGAATGGGGCTCTTTAACAAGATACTTATCTAAATATCCAGTTTGATAAGCTGCAATGAACCCAGCACTTAAAGCAACAGATCCAATAATGAATCTCGGCAAGAGACTCGCTGTTTCTGCGGGCTTCCCACTTGAACCTGACCCCCGTGGTGGCCCGTTTTGTTTGGGTGAGACTGAGAACTCTCTTCTGGAAAAAAGATAGGAAGGTATCTGCACTCGTATACCCAAAAACAAATGCGTATATGAGCATTCAGTGTGATCTAGTTAATGTAAGACATAACACTAGTATTGCTCAGAAATATGTGGATGAATTTCCTTTTTTTCTTTTATTTTTCTTGTGATAAAAGGGATTTTACTGGGTATGCTGTTGTTGTTGTGATAAAAGGGAAAAACAAGCAGATGATAATCAAAATTCTGAGCATGCCAGGAAGGTTGACTTATGCCAGTCGCATTTCTCTCCAGTCCAATGACATTCTACCTATTGATGCATCATAATTTTACAACAATGCACCAACTAATTAATATCATTTATCAAAAGAGTTCTCCAATCCTTTTTCTTTCTTTCATTTTTTCTTGATATGATAAACGTAAACCTACTTTACCCTACAACCCTTTCTCACGAGTGATCCAAGATATCACATCACCCAGATTGTCGAAAATTGGAACAAAAACAATCTCCTTGTTAAACAACAGTTGCCCCCCCCCCCCCCCCTTTCCTTTTGCCCCCTTAAGAGACTCAAACCCATAACATCATGGTTAAATGGTCTTGTTGTATTCTCTTAAAAATCATATTTACTGTTTCTTCATGAAGATGCTGATGTAACAAAAGCAACCACTTGCAGCATCCAAACCTCTGAAAAGTTCCACTTCTCACCTCTCCACCATGAAGCCCCCAAGAAATTTAAGTGTGTCAATGTCATAGCTAATAAAAATGGTTGTTTCTTCTTCTTGTCATAAGAGGAACAACAATGTGAAATTCAAAAGGAGTAGACTTCTTCAAACTTTGCCCATAACTTCTTTGAAGCTCGAGAACTTGATAAGAAACAAAGCAACACCCACTTCTGGGAAGCATTTCAACAGGTACTTGGAAATATTTACACAAATTATGAGATGAGTACAATTGTGTTCAAGTGTCTGATTTTTGAATAAAAGTATTAGAAATTTTGGTACTAGTGGATGTTTTTCAAAACATGAAACTATAATTTTCCAATATTTACTTTGTGAAATCTAATAATCAAACTCTATATGTTTATAACAATATTACAAGAGCAACATGCACAAGGGGAAAGTAAGTGTTACCGTGTGACACTATGGACAACAATAAAATAGAATAGAAATTTTGCTCTTAAAGAGCAGCATAGGATGAAAGAATCTAAACTCAGATATAGTGGTTTTCTAGTGATGGCTTCGCACACCAGTGCATATGTCAAATTCCTGCCACTTTCTAGCTAGGCACATACTATATGGGCTGACCCTCTATCCATACCTCACCCATATAGACAACAATCATCCCCGGCAACTCTAACGTGATTAGATTCAAAAAGTACCGAAATAGCCAAAGAAGGTGGCTTGTTCCTCTCTATAGGCTCAAAAGCTCATGCTGCATACATACAAAGATTACTTGGCATGAATAGTGCAAGACTTGGAACGAAAAAACGAAAGATTGGAAGCCAAAAACCAACCCATCTTCCTTGTGTCTCACAAACACACACAAAAAGAGCACGCACTTTTTTTTTGTTTCTTGAGTTGGTGCTTCATTAGATGGGTCGGCACATCGGAAAATATGATCAAGATCTCGCGTTTGTAAAAGGGAGAGAGATTTAAGACGTGATTTGGTGACAAATGAACTGGTGGATCAAGGAGTACGACGGAAAAGCTCGAGATTTTGTGCAAAATTAACCTTGAGAAGGCTTGTAATCATGTGCATTGGCAGTTCTTGAACTCTGCTGTGATAAAGATGGGCATTCATGGATAGATGGAGCAAGATCATATGTGTTCTATGGCAACTCGAGGGACATAAGGTAGGGGGAACTGTTACCTCTTATGTTGTTCATCTTAGTAATAAAACCTTTGAGCAAAATGATGAACAAAGCAGTAGCATGAGGTTGATTGGGGGGTTCACTGCTTTGATAGAGAAACAAAATAGTGTGACAATCACACACTTTGTTTTGTGGATAACATATTGGTGTTCTGTGATGCTGATATTTCCTAATTGACATCCTTGAGACAGATCCTCTCATCCTCATATGGTTCCACAAAGTATCAGGACTTCCGATCGACCTTAGAAAGTGTGAGATTATACTAGTGAGCAACGTAGACAATATTGAACACCTAACTTAAGTGTTCAATTGTCGGATTGGAGCACTCCCAACTACTTACTACAAATTGCTTTTAGGTGCTTCATACAAGGACCAATTTGTGTGGAACCCAATAATTCAAAGAGTTGAGAAGACTAGCAGAGTGGCAAAAAGGGTGCTTTTCAAAAAAAGAAAGAAAAAGCTTTTTCTGAAATTGGAAAAGGAGAGGGAGAGGGAGAGAGAGAAGTATTAATCAAGGGCAAATGATCAAGCGTCCTCAAATATTACATGTCCCTCTTGCAGGCACCGTCTAGTATGATGGAAAAGTTGAAAAGACCCCAAAAGAATGATCTGTGAGATTCAGGAGACAAAACAGGAAAGTATCACTTGGTCCACTGGAGCTAGTAACGACTACAAAAAGCGGGAAGGACTTGAGGTGAAAGAACTTTAAGTGTCCAACAAGGTGATAAATTTCAAAAGGCTGATCAATAAGCTCTACAAATAGAATGTTGCATTCCATAGATACGATGGATGCAAGGAGCTAAGAAGAGTTTACAGTAAATCCATGCTATCACGAGTGATATTATTAAAAAATATAACTTAATATCATGGATGGAAAAATAGGTGAAAGAGAAAAGGTAAGGGATCATAAAAATTACCTGCAACAATAACATTCAAAATTATATGGATTATTGCGGGAGTGAGTTTTTTGGTTGACAGCCTTTTGGTTGTTTTTTTGTTTTTTGAAAAGGATTATTGTTTGTCTTTCAGAAAGCAGTTTTATTTTGTAAATCCATGAAATGTGTTTTCTTTTCGCGAACTATTTTAGAAATACTTCTCTATGCCAACAATGGCATGGATATAAAGCAAATAACACAACTAGTACAAAATGCAACATAATACTTGGTTATGTTCTTTCCCACCCAAGACCGTGCTTCACTTCCAATTCTCTAATCCCACGTTGCTTGTCCTAAAGAGGAAGCGTGCAGGGGAGGGAACGATCACCAATACTTTGACATATTCATTTAACAAGACAGTTTTAAGGACAAGGCTCTTTATGGAACATCTCGGACCATGCTTCCAACTATTAAAAATCATCACCTAATCCACCTTATTTGACTTCTAATGAACAAAACCTTTAGCTCGTGCCTTTATCGGAAAGACAAACTTGGCACCACTGCTGACTTGTTTATTATTTCATTATGATAATCGAATATTCCAATAAACTAGGGAATAATACTACAATAAATGATAGAAGATAACTAATTTAATTTATTAACATCACCTAAATATTTATTGCCATAATGTGAATCAGGAAATTATAACAACCAGACGAAGCTGCTGCTTGATGTGATACACCACAGTTCACCATTCATACAATCTTGCTTGGCACTCCAGCACCCACAACAGATCTTTTCTTCAATTGAAAAATATTTGTTCATCTATTTTAACATGAAAAAAAGACGATATTCCAAAAGTACCTGTGTTGTAACCTCTATTGGAATTCTTTTTACTGATTTAACAGCCGATAGTCGCAGGATGGACCTGTAAAATAAAATAAAGAGAGAAAGGAAAAAAAGCAAGAAGAAATTAGTTCAACAATTCACAAATTAACTATCCCATGTATTACAACGGAAAGAAAAATACTCCAGAATAATATGCCGAATTTTGTGTTGTTACAACCCTAATCAATGAACAAAAGCTATGAACTGATAAGTGTAGAAATTTAGATTTTGATTAAGGGTTACCTTCGCAACATGGTGAGACGATGGGCGTAAAATAAGTTAGTAATTATTGAGTTGAGATTTGTAGGTTGTCTGACATAACCTCGCGCCAATGGCGGAGTTTTTTTCCGCTTTCACTACGCCCGATTCATTTGCTTTTCTTACACTCCTTTTTTTAAAAAAAAAAAAAAATTGTACATCCCAAACTTTTCTCT
The DNA here is from genome assembly GCF_002878395.1 of Capsicum annuum. Taxonomy (NCBI): domain Eukaryota; kingdom Viridiplantae; phylum Streptophyta; class Magnoliopsida; order Solanales; family Solanaceae; genus Capsicum; species Capsicum annuum. The sequence continues at coordinate 63,157,455 of NC_061122.1, forward strand.
TTAAAGACAACTTTTTTGTGTGAATTTGTCCTCCAAATTTACTATAGCACTTAAATTTAATTTTTATTTATTTACCTATTAATTATCTTTAAAATGAATTATTTCAACTCTTTAATAGTCCGCATATAAACAAATATTACTGACGCGTAAAAACTCATTTTTGTCTTTTTAATTTCTTTTCTCTTTCTTTTTAATACCTGTTTGAACCTCCCTAACGATTATATCCATTATTCTATAAAAAAAAAAAACCTAATTTGTCCTCCTCCTTCTTCATCTTCAATCCAAAATTTCTTCAATTCATGAAAGTTATGCAAAAATTAAAATTGTTTTCTCTTTATTTGTATTAAGCCGCATAAAGTTGAGATTAAAAAACATAAAATCGAATTGATTTTAGCTTCATCCCTTTTCGTATTAAGGTATAATTTCATTCATTACTTTGTCTATGTTTTATTAGGAATCACTTTCGTAATGAATTTCTGAATTACTTTTTTTATTGTCTCTTTTAATTTTGTTTCTGAATTTTATCTTATTTGTTGAAATGAATTTCTTGTAGCATACAATAATGAAGTCAGTTAACTTGAGTAAACTATGTATGGAAGAAAATGATTCTGCTTTGAAGCAAGTTATTCATTGTAATCACGAAATTTTGTTGCCTTTGAAGACATCTTGGACTTCAAGTAATCCTGGTAGAAGATATTGGGCATGTCCTTATTATGGGGTAAATATCTAATTTTGCATTTTCTCTTGTTATTTCAACAGAATTGATGAAGAGAAATGAGGTTAAATCATTCTTTATTTGTCAACATTGAAGGGTCCAAGATCTTGCGACTTTTGGTGTTGGAGGGATTCGAAAACATTGATCCAAGGTCCAAATATGTGATTCCTAAACTAATTGAAAAACTAGGTGAGCTTGAGAATGTAGTTGAATCTTATCGTTTCAATGAAGTTGATAAATTGATTGGATTGAGCAAATCAATCAAGGAAGGTTCAGAAGAAGTTGACAAACCTAAAAAATCCAAATACGATGATAATGGGATTAATATGAAATTAGAGAAGTTGGAAGAAGAAATTTGAAAGATCAAAGAGAAAGAAAAGAATTGGAGACGAATAGCTGAAGGAAGGACTAGAGACAATACTCACTTCTTTGTTGTGTTTTTTTGTTGTATATTAGTAATAGCTTTAAGCTATTTGGTTGGGATGCTCTCTATGAAAAATGGTTCAATGAGGTTACCTTAGCACTAGGTTGTTGTTATATAATGTGTTGCAAATTATTGTGTTGAGTAGTGCAACTTCTTTTGTATTTGGATTCTCAAATATATATGAAAAAGAGAAAGGTTGTTAGATGAAGTGAATCATGTTTGTTTATCTTTTGTAATGAAGCAGCTCATACTTTTTTGTGTTTGTTTGAGTATTTATTGTTAAATTGATTGCATTTGAATCATTTAGTAGCCCAAAAATAAGTGCAGGCAACAAACTGTAATTTGAAGCTGCAAAATGTCAAAATACTGTAAGCATATAACACAATAGAAATGCAGTCACAACTACTGATATTTCAACAGAAACATTAGCCAAAAAAATGCAGTTACAGCTGCTGATATTTCAACAGAAACATTAGTTTAAAAAATGCAGCCACAACTGCTGATATATTAGCCAAAAATACAGTCACTACTGCATCATTGTTTTCAAAACATATCAAATTCGTGCAGTCACAGCTGCATAGTTACAGTCACCACAATTGAACTACTAGCTAAGTTAAAATCACTACTTTTTCATTACACACCATCAATACACAAAGAGAAAAACATAATCAAGCTTTTACTGGAAAGATGTTGAACTTGTTTGGCTTAGATGATTTAGTTCAGCAACATTTGATCTTGTCCTCATTCTTTTCTGTGCTCTTATGTCTTCAAGTCCTTGTTAGGTCACAACTTTCTTTCCTTTCCATTTCACACCTGAGGTTGGTTTGTGATGTCCAAGATTTCCAATCACTATGGAGAAGTTCATTGGCATTCCAGGCTGACAAAAATAAAAGAGAACAAATTTAACTAAATACTTGAAAAGGTTTACTTTAAACTAGACAAATATAATCAAGAAATTTTAACTTACATTGAGGATTTTAAAACTACTCTCCATATGAAGCACCCACATTCCAACCATCCTAGGTCTTTTATAAGCTGTCCCTCTACCTTTGCTAGCACCAGTGACACCATCTCCTTTAGATGTTCCAATACAACCAATAGCTGCAGCACCAGCTCCTCTACCTCCACCAGCTCCACCAACAACTGTAGCACCAGCTCCTCTACCTATACCATCTTCACCAACAACTGCAGCATCAGCTCCTTACCTCTACCAATAACACTATCAACAGCACAAGTTGCAGTTCCTTTTCCTCTATCAACACCCATAGTAGCAGCAATTGCTGCAGGTGATCTTCTTCCTCTACCAGTAGCTACTGCTGCTGCAGCAACCTACAACATATAAGAAAAAATATAATGAGATAAAAAAATGAAAGAAAATAAAAAAGAATTAAAATACTAGTAAATTACAAGTCAAATATTACCTTTGTAGATCCTTTGGTTTTCCTCTTCCTCTACTTGTGCTTGGTGCTGCAAAAGAAGAACCCACACTAGTTCTATTGGAACTTGAATTCAATGGACAACTCCTTTTATTATGACCCTTGTTGTGACATGTCCTGTAGGTCATCTCAACACCCCTCTTTGACAACTTTCCAGCCCCATTTTCATTCTGTTTTTTTTTTATTTACTGGGTCTGCCTGGAAGCTTTCTTATTGTAGGTGGTATAACAAAAAGATTGGTTAACTTGGGCCACATTTTCATACCAGTAACAGGCTAAATGAAGTAACTATAAGTCTTGAGGTAAGTTTTCTTAGTATACCAATGTGCAACATAGTTAATGGGTTTTAGCCTTCTAAAGTGCAGTGCAGCTATGACATGACAACAAGGTATACCTTTTAACATCTAAGGCCTATATGTACAAGTATTATCCCTCAAATTCACTATAAAAGTATTTCTCCATCTATCCTTAACTTCAAAACTAAATTCACTATTCCACTCAAGAGTACACTTTATTGATTTTGATGTGTTATCTTGCAACACTTTTAGTGCCATAGGAGAAATATCAGTTATCCATGTTTCAAAAAACTGTCTCAATTGTCCTATTCTTCTCATCACCTTAGCCCTTATTTCCTCAAGCATTGATATGATAGTCTTATATCTTGCCTCTAGTATCCATGAGTTGAAGCTTTCAGCCATGTTGTTGTCAACACTATCACAACAACTGTGATATTTGAAGTAAACCTTAGACCACCTTTCTATGTTGTACCACAAAAGGTCTCCACAAATTCTATCTCCTAACATCTCCATACGATCTAAATTTCTTCTTGATTCTTGTTCATATGTAGATTTGGCACACTTTCAAAAATAATTTCTTCTTTTAATACCTCTCCAATCCTTAGACCAGTTGGCTATAACATGTCTAGCACACATTCTCTGTTCTGCATTTGGCAGTAAATCTGAAATTGCACTGTTAAGACCCTTGAAAAAAATAAAATATATCAGTTGCCATAAGTATAAAATAAGTGCAAAATAAAAAATTCAGAAAATGAATAAGAGAAAATAAATGAGGTTACTTTCTGCATATCAGTAATAGTAGTCATTTTAGACCCATCTCCCATCTAACAAAATCTCTAAGTGAATTTGTTCTCAATTTCAACCACTGCCCAGGCTAGTGGTAGCATCTGGTTATTCCTATCCTTACAAACAGCCACAAGTAATTGACCCTTACAAATACCTTTCAAAAAACAACCATCAAACCTAATACATCTCCTGGCACCAGCTTTGAATTCTCTCTTCAAAGCATTAAAACATATGTAAAATGATTGGAACTGTTTTCTTCCACCTTTAAAAGTTTCTTCACTAAGCCTCACTACACATGTACTACCTGGATTGGTCTTTAAAAGCTCATCCCTATAATCCAAAATTCTTTTGAACTCCTCTATATGATCACCTATAATTTGCTGCAACACAATGTTTTTAGCTTTCCTTGCTACAGTCCTCCCTATATACACCTCCAAATCATTTTTACTAACTCTTGAAACTGAGAAACTCTAATTTCAGGTTCTGATGTGATTCTGTCCCTGTACCTTTCTGCCAAGTACTTAGAATTCACCAATTTGTTCTTTGTTGTGGCATTACACTTGTGAACTGGAATGCACTTCTTAACTTGAAAATCTGCAGTCCTAGAATCAGTGCTTGCAAACAATAACCATGGACAACCATCTATACACTTTCCTCTCACCCTTTTTGGTTCATTCACAAACTTATCTCTAACTCTATATGTTCTTGAACAATATATCTAGTAAGAGCTTTTCTAAACTCTCCAACATTTGCAAAACAAAGTCCAAGCTCCCAAACTATTAATTTACAAGTAGGATCAAACAAAATCCTCTTATACTTTCTTTTTGCTCTCCTTGTTTTTCCTTCTCTTCTAGCAGGTTGTTCAACCTCACCATCCCCAAAATTATCCTCATCAGAATCTATTTCAAAACTTACCTCATCATCTGAATCAATATATGGCTCATCTCCAGCTATCTTGCCCTCTAGATTATTTTTCTTCTTGGATAAAATCTCATCATATCCCACATCAACTCCTTTTTTACCTAAACAACACCTTTAGCTCTAGGCTCATGTTTTTTTCTCTTTTTGGTTTCATCAGATCTCTTTTTTTTTTGCAGCCCTTTTTTGTTCCTTCAAAATCCTTACCTCCTCATGAACATCACTACCATACTCATCATCTTCACCTTCATCAAAGAAATCACAATAATCTGATTTTTCACTAACATCAGTTTCACTTTCCCAATCTGATGGAATGACAGGGATATCTGCTGCAGTAACAAAAGTAGTGTCACCTAAATTCTGATTAACACTAGCAGAAACACCACCCAAATCCTCACCAATAGCAGAAACACCATTTACACTACCCAAATCAGCACTCCTAGCACTACCACCACCACCACCTAAGTCCTCACCCCTAGTAGCAACACCATCAACACTAAAGTTGCCACCAGTAGCAAAAAAATCACTGTCACAACCAGCTAAGTACTCACCCCTAGCAGCAGCACCACCATTACCCAAGTCCCCACCAATAGTAGAAACACTACCACCACAACCACCTAAGTCCTTACCAATAGAAGAAACATCATCACCACCACCTAAGTCTTCACTTTTAGCAGTACCACCACCACTCAAGTTTTCAGAAAAAGTAGGTTCATGAGGTATTGTGGCTTCTACAAAGTTCTCTTCAAACCCTAAATTATCATAGTCTCCAAAGTCTTCACTTAACTCTTTATCAAAAGTAGGACAAGATTCTCCTCCCACATGGGGGTCATATTCAATAGATGGGACCACATTAGCCTCATCAACTAAATGTGTCAAGTATAACTCAACAACATCTCCATTTTTAAGTTGAGGTAAAATACTTAAAATGTCCCTATCACATGTTACTATTACTAATTTTTTTTCTTTTGGGAGGTCTGAGATAAACAATACACGAGCAACAAATATACCCAATTTCCTTTACGATATCAATAAATTCAAAGTAAGAAAGTCTATCTACATCCACATCGACACAGTCAGTAAAAATACCTCCATGATACTTAATATGAGATTTTTGTTGTAATTTGCCTCCATGGTGAAACCTCAATGTAACATACACAAAAGACATGGTTAATCTGTAGTAAAATAAAAAAAAACGAGGTTAGAATTTATTCACGGCAAAAACCTTAATATCAAAGTAAAACAACCCTAATAATCACCTGAGTAGTCAAATTCCGTCACGGAGCAACACAAAAGACATAAAAAATTACAGAAATAACCTAATTTGAAGTGAAATCGAGTGGAATTGGGTAAAATAGAGTGGTTTTAGAGAGAGAAAAAGTGAGATGGGTTATTATTTAGGTTTTGGAGTATTTGATAGGAGTGGGTCGGGTTATAAACATGAATGGGTCGGATTATAACATCAACCAATCAAAGGGCGCATACTTAACAACACCCAGCCTTGACTTAGGTTAGGCTGTTAATGGGTTGAAATAATTCACTTTAAAGATGTTAAGGGGGGTAAATAAACGGAAGTTAAGTTTAAGTGCTAAAGTGAGTTTGGAGGACAAGTTAAGGGGGGTGGGGGGAAATGTCTTTTCTCTACTACATATCAACCATCTGTGCTCAATAGTAATTTTTTTCTCTTAATTTATGTGACATAATTAAAATTTAGATAATCAATCACTAAAATAATTTAAATTTTTAATTATTGTGATTTATAATTTTTTTTCTATTTCAATTTAAGTGACACCGATATAATTTCAAGAGTCGATCAAATATATTCTATCTCCTAAATTTTTTAAGTTGTTAATCATGTAAATCATAATAATTTTTAATAAGGTATAAATACTTTCTCTCTCTTCATTTATGTAGAACAGATAAAATTTCGACAGTCAATTTATATATATATATACATATATATATATATATATATTTCTCAATTATTGTGATTTACAATACTTTTTATCTCATTTTCGAATAATATATGTTACTTTATGTCTTTTTTTGTGTCACAATTGGAACCACGATATGTTCGTGATTGGCATCTCAAGTCAGCCGTGGATCGGAGACCACCTCATTTGCCTATTCAAACAAAACCAGATACATTAGCAGCGGATGAATTTCGAACATATAACAAGATAGAATAATCAAAACTCAAGAAATCTAAGAATATCAATAGCCATCTCAATCCACCGTATCCACGAAGCCTCTAACAGAATCGAAAACCAATCTAAATCGGGACATACACCAGACGATAGCCAAAACCAAAACCAAAGAAGTAGGTCTAAGACATAAACGAAACAAGACTCCAAAATGATAGCTCTTCCAGAGAATGAAAGCTCACCACTTCAAAGCTAACAACTGACAATCCAAAAATTCTAACACTGTGCTGGAAAAGCAAAAATGTCTTCGATGCCTGCATTGCGTGGGAATACAGCGTTCGAAGATAGTTAGTGGGTTGAGCGCTAGTATGTAACCCAGGGAAGAGATAAAATAATGTTAAGTCAAAATCATAGTAAAATCCACATGCACACAGTGTACATACATATATATATAATCATGTTGGGTAAGGAATATGGCTTAGCATGAATTAAAACATTAACCTGAACTATGTAGCTCAACCGTCGTAACAACACCTTAGGACTATATGGGTCCATCTCCTCCTGTTGAAAGGGCCCTAGTACATGTTAGCCGCACGAACCGGAGGTATCAAGGAATACCAGGGAATGCCCTGACCCCACGTCAATTCAGGATACAAAAATATATATTTATATAGAGTATGTCACAAGCACACGGTTATCAAGACCACCCCTCATGCCGGCAAACGTAAGTTTCCATTACAAGTCCTTCAAGACTCATTCCTTTACGGCTTAGCTACATGACCCTATTTAAGCCCATATATAAAAAAATTTCACAGAACCCTTTCGTTAAACCATGGAATAAGACATTAAGGCACACCACATGTATCGTTATACCCTTACACTTACAAGCTTAAACTCATGTTGTTTTAATTTACATTCTATCATCTTGGGGGAATGTCATGACCCCCTTTGTTTATTAAATCAAGTTTGGGAATGCCTCGACCCTTTTTAGTTTATCAAATCAACTCGTGGGAATGTCTCGACCCTCGAGGTTTTAATTTCAATCTAAACACGGCCAACAAGGCCTGTAAATTCATATTTAACCTTTTAACCATTCATGCAATGAAATAGTGTGGGTAGGTAAGTCAAACCGTGTGACAAATTCATATTTCAAAACCAATTTCACAAATGAGTTGAAGGAACACAATTCCCAAACCAATTTCAATACCAAAATCATCAAATTGGGGGAATGCCTCGACCCCATTCCAATTCTCATACTCATGCACCCAATTAGTTCAAAAAAATATTGATAAGACATAACTAATGCATAATAAATCATGGAAAAATAATTTAAGAATCAACCATGCCAAAATCCTCAACCTATGTCAAAACCCACATTCAATTTCACATCAATAATTATTTAATACATATGCTTAAAGGAAAAAACATTTGAAGGTAGAGTCACAGGCCTTAAAGTACAGGGAATTATGAAGAGAAACCAACGCCAACCCTTAAGCCCTTAGATGACCAACTTTGAGGAACCCTAGCATCTTCTTGCCTCAGGGATTTGTGAGAGAGAGTTTATGCTTGATAAGTATTAAAAATAACGCCCCAAAGGTGCTTTATGGTCATGGGTCTTAAGTGGGTAAAGAGGGAAATTTCCAGAGTGCGCTTCATTAAAAAGCTGAAAAATTTATCACCAGTGACTATGGGTCACTATACGACTCGTAAAGACTCACTACGACTCATCACCATGAGTCGTAGTCTGGACAGTAGCTGAGGGACCCCCCTCTGGTGATCCTACGACTCACACCATATGATTCGTCAAGAGACCCTACGACTCGTAGGGTCGTAGTCTTAACCAAGATAGAAGCATAGACATTATTCACTAGTCAGATGATGATTTGGCTCGTATGGCTCATAAGGACACCTTCCGACTCGTAAAGTGAGTCGTAGGTTGGGCAATGAGTTCAAAAACTCAGAAATTTTCAAGGACCAAAATCCAAGGTGTTACATTCCCCTTCTCGGATCATTCGTCCATGAATAATGAGTCAAAGCATTCATTAGCACAATTTAACATAGAGCACAACTACGCTTTCCTTTAACAAAGACAGAAAACAAAGATATTAAGGAATACACATACCTTAAGCACAATTATCTAAAGTGAAAAATAAGAATGGATATTTGGACTTCATGTCCTCTTAAGCTTCCCAAGTAGCTTGTTCAAACTTATGATTCCTTCATGAACCTTCACCGAAGCCACATTCTTAGTCCTCAATTGGTGGACTTGCCTATCCAAAATCTAAACCGGGATTTTCTCATAAGACAAGGAATCTGAAATGCAAAAACTCTCCAAGGAAATAACCAAGGAAGGATCACCCATGCATTTCTTCAACATTGAAACATGAAAGACCGGGTGGATAAAAGCCAAACTCGAAGGCAACTCCAACTCATAAGCCACATTGGCTATTCCCATTCAGATCAAGTACGGGCCAACGCAATAGGGATTGAGCTTCCCCTTTTTTCCAAATCTCATTACTCCCTTCATGGGAGACACCTTCAAGAACACCCAATCGCCAATGTTAAACTCCAACTCTTTTTGCCTCACATCCACATAGGACTTTTGGTGACTTTGTGTGGTCTTAAGCCTATACATAATCATCTTCACCTTCTCTATAGCTTGATGAACCAATTCAGGACTAAATAACTTTGCCTCACCAACTTCGAACCACCTAATAAGAGACCAACATCTTCTACCATACAAAGCCTCTAACAGAGCCATCTAAATATTGGAATGATAGCTATTATTATATGCAAACCTTATGAGAGGCAAATGGTCAACCCAACTACCACCAAAGTCAATCACACAAGATCTTAGCATATCCTCCAAAGTCTAAATAGTTTTCTCCATTTATCCATCCATCTAAGGGTGGAAAGCGGTGCTAAGGTTTATCTTAGTCCCCAAACCTCTCAAAAATAAATGCCAAAAATGAGACGAGAACTGCATACTAAGATCAGATATGATAGAAATCGAAGCACCATACAACTTGACGATTTTTTGAATGAATAACTTTGCATAATCCTTCACAGAAAAGTTAGTCCTTAGTGGCAAGAAATAAGCGGACTTAGTCATCCTATACACAATGACCCAAATCGAATCAAACTAAATACAAGACTGCAGAAGACCAATAACGAAATCCATATTGATCACTTCCCAAATCTCTTGAGACAAATTACTAGGCCTCAAGTGCTTCACCTTTACTTGCTGACAAACCATACATTTAGCCACAAAATTGGCCATATCCCTCTTCATGTTGTTCCACCAGTAGATCTTTTTTCAAATCATGGTACATCTTTGTTGAACCAGAATGAACAATATACCTCGACGCATGAGCCTCCGCCAAAATCCTTTCCCACAACCCAATGACAGTGGGAACGCAAAATCTACCTTGATATCTCAGGATACCATCACCACCAATCCCAAAAGCCAGAACTTTTTGTTCACCCACATCATTCTTAATTTGAATCAAGATAGAGTCTAAAGCTTTCTTCTATTTCACCTCAGCACCAAAAGATGACTTCACCAGCTCTTGAAAAATCACATCACCATCCTCAGAATCTAAAAGACGAACTCTAAGATTTGTCAATTGGTAAATATCTTTCACCAACTCTCGTTTCTTCTCATCCACATAAAATAAGCTCCCTATAGATAATATGATAAGAGCATCAACAACCACATTAGCTTCACCTGGATGATAATGAAGACTCATACCATAATCATTGAGCAACTCAAGCCATATTCTATGCCTAAGATTTAACTCCTTTTGGGTGAACACATACTGCAAGCTCTTATGGTTTGAATATATATATGAACATGAACCCCATACAACTAATGACACTAAATCTTCAAAGCAAAAACCATATCCATCAACTTCAAATCATGAGTCAGATAGTTCTTAGCTACTTCAAATCATGAGTCAGATAGTTCGTCTCATACACCTTAAGCTGCCTTGAAGCATAAGCCACAACCCTGCCACGCTGCATGACAGCGCCCAAGTACAGACGCAAGTTTATGTGGTCTACCAAGTAATATAGTGGCCTTAAAGAAAATCGAATATAGATCCCACAAAGGCTTGTTCTAGCAACTATCCAATTCTAGTTCACAATTGAGATTAATCTAGTGTAAGCATAACCAAAAGACTTTGAAAGTTGTAAACAAAAATTAAAGTAAACAATGTGTAAAGTAAAAAACTTGAGACAATCAATAGAGTAAATCCCAAGGTTAAAGCATTCGGAACAATCATTCTACGCTATTGAACTTCATTCGCTAAATCACTTATCTTGGTTGTTAATTCATAGGGTTTATCGCATGATCATGGTCTCCCGACCTCTAATCGTCTACCTAACTTGGACATTATAACTACAACATTAGGGATATAATAGTCTAATTAGATGCATAAAGCTATCATCCTACATGTGAACTAAGAAAGTTTTCTAGGTACATCTTTATCCTAGACGCTAATTCAAATTCCTTATTTCATAAAAGAATAAGAACCTTACTTTGCCCATCCCCATGTTCTATATTTCTATTCCCCCACCCGAGGTCACAAGGTCGACAATATAAGTATTCTAAGGTTAGTTACTCTTTAAAATAGTTCAAACAAGGATAAACAAACAATAAAATATGATAAGCAAATAAAAAAAATCAGTTCAAAACAATAGTAGTCATATTCTTGGCTTTAACCCCGGAAAGGGGGCGTTTAGCCACTAATCGACATAATCATGATCCAAATACTTGAATACATAATAAAATCTACTAAAAGCTAAATTTAAAGAGTAAAAACCCTAAATAAAGTGTTTAGCAACCCCTCACAATGCTCTAGGATGTCCAAAAGTTTCTTTATAAAGTGTGTCAAGTTGTATATTTATAGTTGGGCAATTTTTAGCTAGTTAGAAATGCATTGCGGGCTGTTGACTGTTGAGCCCAGACTATAGGGGGTACCGCGGGCTCTATTGCATGGATCCAAAGTAGGATGAGTGGGATTTAGTGCATTGCTATGGCTGGGGCAACGCAGACATATCATTATGCCCTCACTGGAATTTGCTTCCAAAATTTTATCTAAGTGTTCATCGTTCATCCTTGCCTTATGATATTATTTTGCCTTCAATTACAGCTTGTTCAACATTAAAATATCATCAACCTTAACAACTAAAGCATCATACAACATCAAACACCAAGAATAATAGTTCAACACAACACCACGTCAAGAACTACAAGCTAGAACCTCAAACGAAGCATTAGTCTCGGCCAATTTACGCTTTAACTTCTTTTTGACTCTTGGCTCATTTCAATTAAACTTTTCACATTACAAATAAGTTGTTCCTCTCATAAATCCACAATAATGACATTGGAAATTCATTTGACACATTAAAATTCATCACGATAGATTAGATCAATATCTAGCTCAAGCTAGTAAAACTAGTTTTCTCGTCTAGACTCTAAATGATCGATTTAAACCCAAACTTGTTTGAAAACACTATAAATGTTGTAATCAGATCCTTGAACACTTAGATGCTTATTTATATCATTATCAACACATAAAGCACATGAATTGTCCTCAAAACAAGGCTAAATAGGCTAGGATAATGATAGAAAGTGCATAAATATACCTCACACTTAAAGCCTTGTTCGTCCTTGAACAACTCTTTACCCTAAGCATCATAAATTGAGGAGACTTTACACTTCTACTACATGCAAGACACTCAAGCTAGTACTACAATGACTACACAGAATGCAAGTTTCTACACTAAGCATGTTATGTACACAATTGGCAATTCAAGAACTCTACTTAAAAACATCCTAGCCTCAAGAATTGACTCACCAAGTTGGAAAACTCATGCATATTTCTCAATAAAAGACATCATACAAATTTCCCACACTCATGAAATATGTTTTCTCACAATAAGAGAGTTACCCATAATTACTCACATAAATGCAATTTATAACACAATAGGTACAAAAATCAAGTTACGCTCACTCTCACAAGGAATTCACAAGTTACACATAATGAACCATAAGTTTGCCCTTAGTATAGTACTCCACTAATATCAGAATGATAAAGCTTAGGATCAAATAGGTCTTTACGGGTCGAAATATAGACTAAGGGGCGGGTAGGAACTATTCTAGCCAGTAATAGTGACTATCTTTCCTAAGCACTTTAATACATCACATTTTTACAATTAACTCACCTTTAACAACTAAATTAGTCATTCACACAAGTAAGATCATCATAGACTCTTAACTAAATAATAACACGAATTCCAATCAAGCCAACAAGCACAAGAGTCATAATCATGAGCCTAGGGGTCTAAAAAGTAGTCATTCACACAATCAACATGCTCATACAACTGAAACACTTACATCATGCAGTTAAATATAGCACCAACAAGAATATCCCATATTTATTCTTAACAAAAAAATTTAAAATTACCTTAAAAATTGGAAATTTCCATACCTTACACTCAAAAATCTGCTTTGTCCCTAAAGTATACTATAAAAAGTAGAGATAGAAATACTTCCTAAGGCCTCTAGGCCTAGGTAGTAGCATCTTTATACATCCAGAGGGTTCGAGGAGCCCCCACTTAGTCTTCGTCATGCTTCTTAGCTCAAGTTTTCCGGTACTCAGACTTCCCATCAACCTGTGACTCAACAAAAACAAAAACTACGTGAAGTAAAAACTAAAAATACTAAAACTAAAACATACCTACTTAACTTGGGTTGCCTTCCAAGAAGTGCCTGATTTAGTGTTGCGGAACGACCCGACTACAACTCATCCACATTCCTTCATCCTTTTCCTCACACTTGGAGGTCATCTTCTTATTCGTTTCTAACCTCTTGAGTGTGAACTCTCAAGGTCAATAACTTTTTCACAAATAGCCTTTTTAGGATCATCAATCTGCATCATGTCGGGCTTAGGTGGTTGTGGCTTTAACTGCTCAATGAGGAAGTCCGAAGAGGTATTTTATGAATTATCTCCACCACCCTACACTTATCCCTTTTAATCACAATAATCATGTACAAGTCTTTGTAATAGGATAGTGTGTTAAGCGATTTGTACACTTTAAAAACTGCCTCTTCATCCTCCAACCTTATTGTGAGTGTGACCTCTCTTACATCTATCAAAGCTCCTCCTGTTGCTAAGAATGAACGTCCCAAGATGATTGGCACCTATTCATCTACCTGAAAATCTAAAACAATAAAGTCAATAGGAATAATAAACTTACCAACCTTAATAAGAAGATCCTCTATAACTCCTTTAGGATGGGCTATGGTCCCGTTTGCTAGTTGCATTAGCACAGAGCTCGGTCTAGGCTTTCCCAAGCCCAATGTGTTGCATAAAGATAGGGGTATTAAGTTGATACTTGCCCCTAAATCACTAAGTGCATGGACTATCTCGCTGTTGCCAATTTGAATGGGGAGTGTGAACTTTCCAGGATCCTTAAACTTTTTGGGCATTTTCTGAGTCACCACAAAGTAACACTTCTCATTGAGTGCTACTGTCTCAGCATCCTGCAACTTAACTTATTAGCAACCATGTTCCTCAATTACTTAGCATACATGAGCATTCCCTGCAAAACATCTAAAAGAGGTAAATTAATATAAAGCTCTCTGAACGTGTCAAAGAACTTCTTAACGCATGCATTTTTTCAGTACTTATGGGAGAGGTAGTGGCGGACTCTCCTTCATTTTTTCAGTAACTTTTTTTGAGTACTCAAACTTTCTTAAATTTTCAGCAACTTTGTCGTTTAACTGTTTAAGAGCTTTCTCTACATCTACCTCCTTAGTTGCCTTTGGATGTTCTTCATTAAGATTTTTACCACTCCTCAAAGTAATTACAATGACTTATTTAGGAGGTTCAGTATCACTTGGCAAACCACCTTATGGCCTGGTATCTAGTGTCTATTGTAGTTGTCCCAACTGCAACTCCAAGTTCCTTGTAGTTGCCTGTTGAGTCTTCATGTCTTTCCGCTGACTCTTTATATCTGCTGCCAATTGTGTTTGATAAGGTAACACCTATTTCAGCATCTCTTCCATATTACTATTTGTGGCCTGATTCCCTTGAACCTGTAGTTGCTGAAGCTGCTATTGTTGGGTGTTCCATAGCTGATTTAGTGGCTGAGTCTTCAACTTTAGATTGTATGTATTTCCATAATTTTGCCTTTAATCATTTCCCACATACATCACTAACTCAGGATTTACAGCACACATAACTGCCGAATAGCCACTGTTACCACAAACTTCATACCAACGTGTAGCTTGTTGAATTGCATTAACTATGGCTGCAGGTTGTGTAACCCTTAACTTAATATTGCTTATCTGACTTTATAGTGCAAAAATCTGGGATGATATAGCAGTAACTTAGTCTACCCCCAGCACACCTACAATCTTCTTTGGAGCATTCATTTAGCCTAAATGCTACTCGGGATTTCCTTAAGCAATGTGGTTCAACAAAGTATACAACTCATCATACATTAGCTCCAAAGTATGACCACCTGCAGCTGAATCTAGCAAAATTTTTGTGTTATGGTCAAGTGCCTTTACAAAAGTATGAGCTAATACCTCATTGGACTATTGATGGTGTGGAAAGTCATGAAAAAGAGCTTTGAACCACTCCCAAGCATGATATAAATTCTCGTATAACTTCTATTTGAAACACAATCTTACTGTGAATTCTCACAGTCTTGCCAGATGGAAAGAATCGAATGAGGAATTTCTAAGATAAGTCATCCTATATTGTGATTGAATTTGTCGGCTCAGCATTCAACCACTTCTTCGCTTCCCCTAGTGGTGAAAAGGGGAATAATGTCAGCCTCACATAATCAGTTGACACCCCCCGTAGGGTGAATGTATCACTGATCTCTAGAAAGTCACAGGTGGAATTGTGGATCTTCATTTGAAAGCCTGACAAACTGTCCACTGCTGATTAGAAGCTGCACCATATTTTGCTTTAACTAAAAATTACCTCCAACAGTCGGTTTCTTAAAAGGGGAGGTAAAATTTATTTAAAGTGGGATTGCCACTTCTCTAACTATCCTGCGGGCTACTTGTGCTTTAGCCATGAGAGTAGGATTATCTTGATCTTTTTCTATCTGCGGAATATGGGGGAGAAAGATTATTTCTCTCCTATGTTGATGGACGCATTGCTCAAGTTCAGGGCTTGGTTTATCCAATTCCCTATCCCTTGCCAGCTTACTATCCTGAAAACCTGTTTCCTGCAAATGAAAAACCTGAAAACCTGTTTCCTGCAAATAAAAAACCAAAACCAAGTGTAAAGCACCAAAGAAATCTAAAATGTAAAACTAAAAGTAATATCGCTGTCAAATTACAAGTCCCCAGCAACGATGCCAAGAACATGACAGTGCCCAAGTTCACACGCAAGTATACGGGGTCTACCAAGTAATATAGTGGCCTTAAAAAAGCTGAATATAGATCTAACAAAGATTTGTTCTAGCAACTATCCAATTCTAGTTCACAATTAAGATTAATCTAGTGCAAGTGTAACCAAAAGAGTTTGAAAGTTGTAAACTAAAATTAAAGTAAACAGTGCATAAAGTAAAAGACTTGAGACAATCAATAGAGAAAATCCCAGGGTTAAATCACTCCGAATAATCATACTATGCTATTGAACTTCATTCGCTAAATCGCTTATCTTAGTTATTGATGCGTAGGGTTTATCGCATGATCATGGTCTCCCGACCTCTAATCATCTACCTAACTTGATCATTACAACTACATTATTGAGCGGGGATATAATAATCCAATTAGATGCATTAAGTTATTATCCTACATGTGAACCAAGAAAGGCTTCTAGGTACATCCCTATCCTAGATGCTAATTCAAATTCCTTATTTCATAAAAGGATAAGAGCCTTACTTTGCTTATCCCCGCGTTCTATCTTCCTATTCCCCCTCTCGAGATTACAAGGTCAATAATATATGTATTCTAAGGTTAGATACTTCTTAAAATAGTTCCAACAAGGATAAAAAACAACTAAATATGATAAGAAAATCAAATGAAATCAATTCAAAATGATAGTAGTCATGTTCTTGGCTTTAACCCCGGAAAGGGGGCATTTAGCTACTAATCGACATAATCATGATCCCAATACTTGAATACATAATCAAATATACTAAAAAGATAAAGTTAAAGAGTAAAAACCCTAAATAAAGTGTTTAGCAGCCCCTCATAATGCTCCAAGACGTCCAAAAGTTTCTTTACAAAGTGTGTAAAGTCGTGTATTTATAGTTGGGCAATTTTTAGCTGGTTAGGAATAGAGGGGCGTTGCGGGATCTATTGTATCACTCTAAGGAAGGCTGTGCAGGATCTAGTACACTGCTATGGTTGGGGCAATGTGGGCATATCTTCATGCCCTCATTGGAATTTGCTTCTAAAATTTTATCGAAGTGTTCATTGTCCATCCTTGCCTTATGATGTTATTTTTCCTTCAATTCCAGCTTGTTCAACATCAAAATATCATAAAACTTAACTCCTAAAGAATCCTACAATATCAAACACCAAGAATTATAGTTCAACACAACACCATGTCAAGAACTGTAAGCTAGAACCTCAAACAAAGCACTAGTCTCGACCACTTTAATCTTTAACTTCTTTTTGACTCTTGGCTCATTTCAATTGAACTTTGCACATTACAAGCAAGTTGTTACTCTAATAAATCCACATTAATGACATATGGAACTTATTTGACATATTAGAATCTATCATGATAGACTAGATCAATACCTAGCTCAAGCTAGTAAAACTAATTTTCTTGTCTAGACTTTAAATGATCGATTTAAACCCAAACTTGTTTGAAAACACTTTTAATTATTGTAATCACATCCTTGAAAACTTAGATGCTTATTTGTATCATCATCAAAACATAAAGTACACGAATTATCCTTAAAACAAGGCTAAATAGGCTAGGATAACGATAGTAAAGTGCATAAATACACCCCATATCACTGCATCAAAACACACCCCAGTCTCATATGATATGCATCATAATAAACAATAAAACCATTAGTACCCTAGGGTAGGGTCAAAACAAGAGTTGAAGTCAACTTATCCTTCAACTTCTCAAAGTTACCCTAACCAGCATCGAACCATAGGAGCTTCACCTTCTTCTGAGTAAACTTAGTCAATGGTGCAGCAATAGAAGAAAACTCTCCACAAACCTCCTATAATACCTGGTTAAACCCAAGAAGCTCCAAATATCGGTTGGAGTCGTGGGTCCACCATAATTCCCTCGCTACAAACAACATGACCAAGAAAGGTCACAGTCCTCAACCAAAAGTCATACTTCAAAAACTTAGCATACAAACATTGATTCTTAAGAGTCTACAACACTATATGGAGGTTGTTGAAACCCTAGGGGTTGCACCATACTGTAAGATACTAGGTTTCTTAAAGTCAATCACAGGGAAAGACACAGTAAAGCAACCAGAAACATAATACAGTACAACAAAAGTAAAGGACACAAGATTTAACATGGAAATCCCTTTGCCCAAGGAAGGAAAAACAACTGCTTTTACTCACAAGCACCCAAAATTCCACTATTATTAAACTCTTGATTACAAACTCCACTAAACCTGAAATACCCTAAACTTTGGTCCTTATAAATTTTTTAAGTTTTGAGCCTTCTGATCATCATACGACTTACACCATACTAGTCGTATGGTATAGATACGGGTCTATGACCCTAGTTATATGTTGGCCAGTGTGATATTAGCCAAGTTCTATTCAAGGTACGAAAAGACTCTACATGAGTTATATATTTGTGATATAAGAGGTATAGTGCCCAACCGTATATTATCCAGTATATAGCCTTTGATGTTCTGCTTAGGGTACGACTTGAAGGGTACTACTCATATGGTGATGGTACGAGTTAGGCTAAGGAGTTGTATGTTGTACAGAATATGGTGTTCAACTTTCTTATCAAGTTATAAGTTGAGGGTACCACTCATATGATGTGGATACGAGTTGAGGTGTCCAACCGTACCCTCATGCATTCTTTTTATAGCTTTTAAGCTAAGGATATTTTGGATAATTCCCACCCAAGCCCTTAATACCCCATGTATTATAACACTTTTTGGCCTTTCATTCTTTAGTTTAAAAGATAAAAAACACTCTCAAACTCTCTAAAAACCTCTCAATAAGATTGGGCTAGGGTTTTATCAAGGTGGTCATCTAGAGGCTTAAGGATCGAAATCTTTCCGTGAATCTTCATAACTCAGGCATGTGACTCTTTATTCATTGTTAGTTCACAAAAATCATATTCTTTAAACTATATTCTTGAATTATAAATAGTGGTTTTAAAATCCATGGTTGAGGGTTTGCATGCATATTGTTGAGTATTATTCTCTCATGATTTAATTTGTGTTTATGCATGTTTTAATAATGAATTTTCACACGTGGGTGCTTGGAAATTATAGTTTAAACAAAGGGGCATGGGTAATGCTAACTTCATAGTTTATGGCTTGAATAATGGTTTGATAAATGGTATACCCTCAACCTATTTTTGAAAATGTCAATAGGGAGAATCTTTTCATATGATGAATTATATTTTGAGCTAATTCTTGGCATAAGAATGTGAACGAAGGATGAATGGCTTTGTAAGGGTCTTGATGACCGTAAATTAAATTGAATTATGCTTTGAACTAAGACATTGTCCTAATAATGTAAATGGTTTCATGAAGGTCTTGTTGGCCATAAATTGATTTGCATTGTAACCTTGATGGTTTGAGTCCCTAAATGTTGAATTGAATTGATGTCTTTGTTTGGACAATGGGTTTGAGTCCCTAAATATTAAATTAAATTGATGTCTTTGTCTGGATAATGATTTTGAGTCCTAAGTTGATTAATAATGGTTATGGCATGTTGTATGCTTGCAAGTGGGGTTGGTATGACGATATCAACTGGATGCCTTTGGTAAGTACTTGGATAAATATTTGTCTATATGTAATGAATGTCTTAATTGGGCTTTAAAAAGAGTTGTGTAGCTGAGTAGTGAAGGTGGAGGTACCAGGGGGATCAACATTGGAAACTGTATTTACCAATGCGGGGGCCAATGCAACCTGAGGTTTGAGTCTTCTTGCTTACTATAATCAGGAGGTTCGAATGGACATAATGGCTTGAGGTTCGAGTCCTCTTGCTTACTATGACCGGGAAGTTCAAATCTCCATATTACGTGATGTGGGAGGTTGAGTCTCCCAAGCATATATGTAAGATCATTCTCCGATTCGTGCAGCTACATGAACTGGGGCCCTGGCCAGGGGGTGAGAGTTGGATCCCCTATAGCTCATGGGTGAATTAACATGACAACTAAGCTATACAAACCAAGGATAAGATTTCAAAAGTTTATGCTAAACCTTGTTCCCTACCACAGTATATTACTTACATATATATATGATGATGTGCATAAGGCTTTGATTGGTTTTGACTTGGAATTATTATATCGTCTATCCCTGAGTTACATGCTAGTGCTCCAATCGCTAACTATCTCCGAACGCTGTATCCTTACACAATGCAGGTCCCAGAGCTTTTTCTACTTTTTATGTACAGTAATTAGGTGCTCGAGTAGTTCGTGAGTTGACATTGATGTAGTAAGCTTCCATACTTTAGAACTCTTCATTTCTTGTTCTTTGTTATCTATGTCTTAAACCTTGTTTAGTCTTTGTTTTGACTACCTCCTTGGATATTGGTTTTGGCTATTATTGGGGGCATGGACTGATATTTTATTAATTTTGATTTTGTAGAGGCTTTGTTGGATTACTGTGGACTTGGGTGGTTTGGTTGAGTGTTTTGGTGATGGACGGCCGTCCGGTTACTGGTGGTTGATATAGACTTATTATGAATTAATATTAATTCTATCTTACTCTATCTTGTTGTATGTTCAAAATTCATTCGACACTTGAGGTTGTTGTGCTGATCAGGTTAGGTGAAGGTGGTGATATCCGGTCCACATGGGCCTTGAGATACCCTTCACGGCCAGGCCCTGGTTAGGGTCGTGACAAAACCTAACTCTAGGTTCCTCCTGCTTGTAGTAACTCAACTACAAGCTCAAATTGATAACTCTTCTAAGACTCCTCAACATTGGTTAACTCTAACCAATTTCAACCTTAGGCAACTCTACCAAAAGCAACTCATAACAAGAAGAAAAAAGAATTACTCTTATAGAATGAGTAATTAATTTACAGACTCAAACTAGACTCAGAACATTTTTTATTTCTAAACAAACAATAAATGAGAACTTGAGCAATGTTGAATATTGAGTTTTTGGCCTTTTCTCACTCCGTCCTATCAAATTTGCAAAAACTACTTGATAGAGAAATATTCTTTTCCTTCTATAGTAGAGTGATGATTAGGGTTGAAATATAATTAGACCAAGTGTCCTAAATAGCACAAGCATCACCTGCTCAATTTGTTAAACAAGAGGAAAAAACTGTGCAGATGTGTGCCAGTTATACTGTTACCTTGAACATCCAGGGACCTAGTCCCTTGTAGTCATATGCTCATCATCAAAACAAGATACAATAGTTTTTCCCCCTTTTGATGATGAAAAACTAGCCACAGAGTTTTGAGCATCAATGCTCATGCTTGACACATCCCAAAATCGGGCCATGTCGAAGGGACACCTCAAGCCCACATGAATTGGAGGTCGCCCCGATAACCCAACCTAATCATCTTCACAACAACCATAAAGGTCAGGGAATCCCAACCTTATTATAAGATAGCAGAAACATAAGGCTAATAGTCAAAGCTTAAATAATAACTAACATTTCATTAATGACAACAGTCTAGTTAATATACCCAAGTCCACAGTCATCCATGATACCTATATACAAATCCAAAGTCTAAACATATGAACATATGTCGAAACATGCCCCCAACAATAGCCAACATCATGTCTAAAACATAAGATAAAGAGACTATGAAATATGTGCCTTTTGAAGAATGAAAGGTCACCACTTCAACATGATCTGCTCGATCACTTGGTCACTGCGTAGGAAAAGAAGATAAAGCTCCAGCCCCTATGTCATATGGGGACATAGCATCCGAAGATGGTCAGCGGTTGGAGCGCTAGTATGTAATCCAAGGATAAGGATAAAATAGTACACCTTGTTCAAATCCATGTTAAAACATCATATACGATCACAATTACATAAGTATATGCATATATAAAGTTACATGTACATATATTTACATAACGTGCCAAACCATGGAACAAATCATAACATGCATTCTCGAATCATTCATTCATGAGTCATGGAATGAAGGACTTCCCAACCTTCCACCCTCACATTTTAGCCATATAGGGTTTCTACATTACAATCGGCAAGAGGATACGAACCTCAAACCAATACATCTTATATGATAGGTGGACACGAACCACAAACCAACCTATCTCTTAATCATGGTAAGTGGACACGAACCACAAACCAACATACCTCTTATGGTAAATGGACATGAACCTCGAATCGACGTAACTTATATGGTAAATGGACTTGGACCACAAACCAACACGCCTTGTACGCTAAGTGGACTTGGACCATAAACCAACCCGCATTGTATGGTAAGTGGACTTGAACCACAAACCAATGCGCCTCATATGGTAAGTGGACTTGGACCACAAACCAACTCAACTCATATGGTAAGTGGACTTGGACCATGAACCAACTCCCACGGTGAGTGGACTCGGACCATAAAACTACACACGTCTTATTTCATCAACAATCGATATTTGGACTCTATCCCTCTTTAATCACATATCAACATCCATATCATTCAACACATAAGGACTCGAACCCATTTAAGTATTTCTAGCCACTATGGCTACATATCAACACCATAGACAACCACATGGTCTTTGCCAACCAAAATTAACCATTAATCGTATAAATAGGCCCAAGGAGTTAGTTCCCAACACGATGCAAGTTCATTTATGGTTACCAAGACCTCTACGAACTAATCATTCCTCATTACTATCCTTATGCATACCTTTTTATTCAAACACAATTCAAGTTATGTCATAGGGACTATGACCCCTTTAACAACTAACTATCAAAGATATCCCTTACTCCTCACATGGCCAACAAGGCCTCTATTAAATATTTACCAAGTGTTCACACTCATTAACAACATCATATATCATTCATTTCCACTAGACCAATACCATAGATACACATTTGACTTTCACAAAACCATTTAACCTCTAGTCACTCCAATGGACTAAATGCATTGATTCAATTCATCGTCAATTCAATTTACGATCATTAAAATCCATATAACTATTCAAATTTCATTATCAATCTTATACCACATTCTTACCACATTTTAGTTTAACACACTATTTAAATTTATATTCATATTTAGGGGCTTTAATCCCTTATTAGTCGTTAACCAACAAGGTCATTAAGTATACAATACATGGATTTCAATACCTTCACAATATCATTTATCATCATTCATGATTATTGGGTCATTTCCCTAACTCAAAACATCACCAACATGTAACTAGAAAATTCACTTAGACATTTCACAAACACCTTGTGTGCATAACTTCAACGAGGCTATTTTCATGGCAGAAATCATCAAGATTAGGGTTACTCAAGACCCTTATGTTAAACCATATACAACAAGAATCCACATCTGTAATTCATCATCAATAACATGTATATACACAAGTCTAAGAAACAAATAACATTATTCATCATAAGGCAACAAAACCCTTTTCATTTGATTTCAAAACCACCACGTACACTTACTAATCCAAGTGTGAAATACGTGGGTTTAGAGTTATTTAGCAAGGGGAAGAGTTATATGCCATAAACAAGTTGATCAACCAAGAACATGACTTCTTTTTTTCTTCTAGATGAGCACCCTCCAAACCCTAGCCTCCAATCTTGTCTCAAGAAACTTTGAGAGTGTTAGAGAAAGAATTTAGGATGTTAGATCCACTCAAAATATGATTTAGGAGGACATATACACTTATATAGTGAGAAGGATTAGAATTTAGGGTGTAGGAAATTACCACAAGGCCCTTGGTCAAAATCTGAAAAATGAACCCGTCCAGGGGTACGATTCAACATATGACTCATTAAGAAATCATACCCTAGGGTACGAGTGGTACCCTGAATAATACCCTAAGCTCCACCTAGGTCACATACACTGTCAAGAGTACGACTACCCACCATTCAGTCGTATCTAAAG
This sequence comes from Capsicum annuum, assembly GCF_002878395.1. Taxonomy (NCBI): domain Eukaryota; kingdom Viridiplantae; phylum Streptophyta; class Magnoliopsida; order Solanales; family Solanaceae; genus Capsicum; species Capsicum annuum. Next base: position 63,181,421 of record NC_061122.1, read on the forward strand.
GGTATGACTCATACCCAATCATATCCAAGGCCCGTATAAAAAAGAGTCCACTCTTCACTAAGGACCATGCACTATATAACTTACGTAGGTACGACTCGTAGCTTTGTGTATGAGTGAGGGGAGGAAAAGTCATATAGAGGAAAGAATTCTATCCTCATAGTCTTCTTACGGCACAGAATGGAGGGGAGAGTGGATACGACTCGTATACAAGGGGTACGAGCGGCTTGTCTAATCGTATCTTGGATAACATGCTCAAAACCAAAAATTTTTGCAAGTCCAAGATCTTGGGTATTTCAATGCTTATTCATCAATTTAATCAGTCTGATTTCCACTAATGAAGATGAATGTCCACCCTATCATGCAATACCATGCTTCCACAACTTACAGACCTGGCCCCTTAATGTCAATTGCTATCAAGCTTCAATTACTTCTCCTGTCATCATGCACCATTGGTCATTTAGTGTATTTGTATACTTTCCCCCGTCACTATGCCTCCAGACTCAAACAAATGAAGTTAATATTTCTTATTTTGGCATCATTGAAATGGAATAACAGTAAGCCAAGAGTAAAATAAGCATACGTTAGTTAACTCATGGCCACTAGGGAAACACTAACATGAAAAATAACTTTAAAAGAATGGAAACAGATGGGGCACACAAGAAGAACTTCATTCATTCTAGCACCATTATAATATACCAAAAAATACTCAAATAATTATTTGTAAATGCCACAACAGAGACTGACATAGTAAACTAACACACTAGAACTCAGGTAGAATAGGGCTGAGGAAAGAGTGATTTTGCCAATATATCCATTCTAGCAGCCTCAATAGTATGAGTATCTAACAACTATTTAGTGAGGGTCTTTACTTAATCATTCAACCCTTTAACCTTACCAGTTAAATTTGCAACCTTGCCTTTGAGGTTCGCATTTTCTGCTGTAAGTTCTTCAGTGGCATTAGGTCCCTCTGAGGAAAACTTCTAATTCTGTAGTTTCAGTGTCCTTTACTACTTAAACAATCCTCAACTCTTTTATTTCCTTGGTTAAGCTTTCTTAAGCAGCCAAAAAGTTCTAACAATTGGGACATAGTTTCCACTTTTTCTTTAATGCATTCATTTTTTACCAAGGTTGTCAGACTGAGCTTTTGTCTGAATGTTCCTAGGGTTTCTTTTGTCCCAATTACTCTAAAGTGATAAAAAACATTGTTTAGGAAGTATCCATATGGCATCACATGCTTTCCTTCCTTCCCATAGATCACCTTCTTTATGTGCTCTATCATAAGAGCAGGTAAGCTTATCAACTCAAACTTACTCAAACATTCGTTTAAGAACAGGTCAACACTAGAGGCAATGGTTTTTTCTCTGATCTAGGTCGAAGGACCTTGTTCACAAATTCAAAAACTAATTGGAACTCACATGTGTGAAATTATTTCTTTACACCAGCTATTAAAGTTCCACCCATTTTTGAGGTTTTAATCACAAATTTTATTAAAGGTTGTTGTTTCACAACAGTCCTTACACCTATTATAGGTATATCCAGAATTTTCCCAAGCCCTTTTCATCTAGATATATCTCCTTCCTTGCACTAGACTGGTTAGACTAGCACCCCATCTTCTAAGAAATTCATGGTGTAATAAAATTCTAACTTCATTTTCAAACACCGTAGGAGCTAATGCTTTAAGTAGGTGTAGCCAACCTTGGTGTTTCACATATTCCACCAATTTCACCATGCCAGGTTTCTCATAAATCTTTGGATCAGACATTCTCATAAACAACACTTTCTGGGTTTCTAAGATAACATTTCTTGCTTTTCTAGGGACAACCTTCTTTTCTTCTTCTCTTTGAGTCACTACTTGGTTCCTCTTCAACAACCTTTCTCTTCTTGAGACTAGGTCCCTCAGATACTTTCTTCTTATTTATAGTAATATGTTTCTTTTCCTTTCCTGGATAGCTTTCAGCTTTTGAACCAGAGGACCTAGTTCTTTCAGTAACATGAACTTTTTGTCTTTTCATCTCGGTTGTAGCAGCAATATTATAATCAATTTACTTACCTTCGCTAACTTTTATTACTTCAACATTTTCTTACTTCACCACAATAGCTTTCCTAAGTCTTCTTCTTTTAATGGTAGAAGATTTACTAGCCTTTAAAGCATCATCTAGTAATTTTTTTCTGACACTCTAGTAGAATAAGATCTCGTCACTTGAACACTAGAGTCAATCAATTTCTTTTTTTCTTTATTGTCTATTAGTCTATTCAATTTCCAAATTCGAGGTTATCTATCCTCATCTTCTCTATCTTCCCCATTTAGAGGTAATATAAACTCCCCATCCTTTGTCAAATCATTCTTTTCTCCTACTATGGTCCTTTCTGCATTAACAGAGCTTTCCTTGGGATCATATGCAAGTAGAAGAAAAATTTCAACCACCAAGTTACGCTGCTAAGTGAAGTAGATTTCTCTACATGAACTCCTTCATCATACAATTGGGTAAAGATGGAGTTTGAATCAGAAGGGGTAGGGGAACCAGGTATTGGTAAGTTCTTTGATATTTCAATACCTTCCAATTCTTCAGAGTGAATAGATATTTGTGGAATATTGGAGGATTTTGGTTCTTTTAAGGAAGGGGGAATTTCTGATTGAGAAGTTTCTTCTTCAATTGGTGGGTCAGATCCTTGATTTAAGTTAACTTTCAAAGCTAACTCAGCAAGATCTTTAATGGATGTAGGATTTTTGACAGGAATTGTTTCACTTAGGATTTTTGGAATTTCAGGAGAAGGACTAGTGGGTAAAGCACTTTGTGACTTTTGAGGATGATCAGAGGATAATTCTTTCATGGGGTTTGAAGAACATGGAATTTTAGACATTTTGAATTGTTGGGAAAAGAAAAGAAAAAGACCAGTTTAGATTAAGGAAGAAAATAATTTAGAATGATGTTCTAAGTTAATTGAGAGGAGAATGAAATAAAAGGATTTGAATTTATAATTAAAGAGATAACCATTTGACATTTAAGAGATATCCTTTTTGAGACACGTCTGATGACAACGGTCTGACTTTTCATATTTGAATTAAATTGATGGCTTTTGTTCAAATAAGAGAAGACATGTGGTCTTTTTAAATAGAAAATTTATGAATTTTAAGGCACATTATTTTTGTACTAACTTGAGAGATGGGACCAGGTCCCTCTCTTTTTGACTGAATTCTATACTTGTATTTGCTTCAACTGTTCTCTTCCTAAGTTGTTCCTATGGGTGTATACCTGAAAGAGGGTGGAACTAACTTAGATTAACATGAACTGACTTTATCATGGATACATGTCTCCTTAACATAGCCAATTTTGAGGTGTGATACTGACTCAAATGTTAGGTCAGGGTATTTTGATCAAGATCAGTCTCAAGTTTCTTTTTAGAACAGGTTTGAGGACCAGGCCCCAGACTTTACTTTACTCATACTGCCTCAAGTTACTTTTTCTAAGATGAATTCGTTTAGAACCAAGTCCCTTGAAATCAACTATTTCCAAATAAGACACTAATGTTACGACTTTTAACGTAACATTTTAGGCCTTTTTCTTAGGATAATTGGGTGTTTTCAAGCAACGATTATCGTATTTAACATGGTGTCTTAGTGTTTTCAGGACAAGAACTGAGTATGAAGAATAACTTGGATAAACTAGACAAAACAAAGGAAAAATGACCAGCAACGGCTCAGGCGATGGCCCATCAACCTTGTGATGAACCTTCGGCCTAAACCGTCGCCAAAAAATAGAATGCAGGACCACTGGAAGTCATGCAACGGTCCAGGCAATAGACCTTCAGTATTTTGATGAACCGTCGGCCTAAACCGTCACCAGGAAACAGAATGTAGGACCATTGGAAGTCATGCGATGGACCAAGCAACATACCGTCGGTATTACGATAAACCATTGCCTTACCCGTTGGCCTGAAGCAGAACATAGACTCACTGGAGCTCCAGCGATGGTCCAAGCAATAGACCGTTGCCTCAGCCAAGAACCGTCACTTGAACCATCGAGCATGAAGCGGCAACTCTGAGTTCAAATTTTAAAATCCAGTTTTGGAAATATATAAATACCAAGTATTAGGGTTTATTCCGCATCTTTTGTTTTGATAATAGTTTCATACTTTCTTCTCTATTGAGAGCTGGTAACAATTTTCATTGAGATTTGAAGCTAGAAATTTAGATCTGATTATTATTCTCTATTGTTTATTTAAGGATTGAGAAGAACAATATTGTAACTTTTGTAAGTACTCTCTTGAAGTTATTTATGAACATCAATATATCTTTGATATCTTATATGGAAATGAGTAGCTAAACTCCTGTAACTAGGGTTGTGAGAGCCTTGATATAGAGAGATGTTTGGGGTTGTGAATACATTTGATTTCTAAAATCTATCTAAATTGCATGAATCTCTCTTTATTATAATGACATCTCTTGGTTACAAACTTGAGAAGTGAGCCCATGAACACCATTTGTCTGATAAGAAAGTGGATGTTGGGAAAAGAGGTAATTCATATAAAATCTAAAGGTTTTCCCTTTGGGTCAAGGGTTGATGCCCTAACGGGATCAAACATCATGATAATTCTATTGAATCATACATGGATCCTTTAAGTTCAAAAGAATAAAAGGGTAAAAGACCCATTAGGTTGAGAAACAAGTGGGTAATCCCTAGGATTCAATACGTCTAGCAATTGAAATAATAAGTTAGAATTCAAGAACAAATTTACAACCCTAACTGTTTGAACATCTTGGTGAGCATAACTTTAGTTAACTTATTTTCATTGAATTTACACGTGCATTAACTCTCATTAGCTGGACCGCTGTGTGATACAAGAATGAAAGATCATTATTAACACATCAAGCACCTCCTTTTACTCTAAAATCTTAGATCAACAGTCTAATAACAGTCACAATACTTAGTGAACATAGTATTCCTTGTGGGATTCGACACCCAACCCAGTTGGGTTCTATATTTGACAGCGACCGCTTATACTTTCATATGAAAGTTGTAATTTGGGTGTATCAAATTTCGGTGCCATTGTCGGGGAATACAGTTGTCAATTAAGTTTGTGTTTGTTAATTGACCTTTGATCAAGTTTCCCATATTTTACTTTTATTTGTTGTTTGTGTTCTGTGCAGGGGAGCTATTGTGTATGCCAAGTACAAGGAGAATAGATGCACCATTATTACCAATACATTTGGAACCGCAGTTAATTGGCAGAATGGCAGACCCCCAAGATGCTAAAAGACTAGCTGCCCTGGGTAGAGCTCAACTAAATCAGCAAAATGACGGCCAACAAGCACGTGATCCTAATCTCATGATGATGATTTAGGGGATGATGAATTGTTAGATCCTATTAACCCAAGGCGGGCAGAGAATGTGGCAGCACCAGTGAATTGGAATATAAATAGGAGTCATCCCTTTAGGGAAAGGCAAGAGTGTCAACCAGTATAGTTTGATTTGAACGACGACGAAGATGGAATGGATGGAGTAGGTGAAACTGGAGCTATGATTCCTCCATCTTTAGCACCAGGAGCTAAATTTAATATCACCATTACGATGATTCAACTTTTTTATCTTAAGAGGTTGTTCGATGGTCTTCTTGGAGATGACCCAAACATGCATTTGGTGAATTTTATCACCATTTGCAAGTCTTTTGATAATACAGAAGTGTGTCAGAATGCTATCCGCCTATATTTGTTTCTATTATCTCTATATGGGAAGGCTACACTATGGCTAAATGAACTAACACCTGACTCTATAACCAATTAGAGGAAGTTGAAAGAGGCTTTCCTAAAAAAGTTCTTTCCATCCTCCAGAAGGATATAGTTGAGGGATGCAATTAGTAACTTCTGATAGCTTCCCACTGAAGCTCTTCATAAGACCTGGGGGAGGATTAAAAAAAAGCTAATACAATGCCCCGAACTATAACATGACAGATATTTATTAATGGAGACTCTTTATCGGCCTTTGAACTCTATTATGAAGCCAGTCGTGGATAATACTACAGGAGGGTCATTTGTTGACCTTAATTTTCTAGAGGCCTCGGAGATGCTTGATCGGATAACCAAACAGAGTAGAGCTTGGCATACCAGGGATTCTATGGTAGCAAGCCTTACTATGTCTGGTAGTATGACTGCAGAGAAACATAAAAAAGAGGAATAACATAACCAGGATTTAGAATATTTAAAAACACAGATGGATTTGCTAATTAAGCATCTAATTTCTGGAAAAACAGAGAAGGTGAAAGCTATTGTATCCCAGGGAAGAGTTGATTCTAATTTAGAAGAAAAGGCAAACTATCTAAATAATCAGAGGAGTTTCCGAGGCAATATCCAAGGAAATCAAGGTCGGAACTATTATGATAAAGCTAGTTACAAGGATAGAGATCAAGGGAACTTTAAGAGCAAAAATTATAGGAGTGGACTATATGTACCTTCTGGAAATAGAGATAATTCTGCAACTAGCTCTAGCAAGATATCTATAGAGGACATGATGGAGAACTTCTTAAAGGGAGTTGAGACTACCAACTCTGGGGTGACTACTATGAAGAGTGATTTATCTTCCATGAGTCAGTTCGTAAACTCACACACTAATTCTATCAAACAGTTGGAGAAATAAATGATTCAACTCTCAACAATATTGAATCAGAAGAAGAGTAGAACTTTACCAAGTGATACAGTTCATAATTCTCAAAATGATGGCTCCTGTATGGCAATTACCACACAGAGTGATAAGGTATTACCAGGCCCATCTGTGGGCAAAGCTATGATTGTAGAGGATATTGAGCATGAAGGAACTTATTCGGCGGAGTCTGAGAAATAGAATGAAGTTATTGATGAAGCACCATCGAACCATCAGCAGGTTGATGAGTTGGAGAAGATCACGAAAAAGGAGACCAAAGTGGTGGTTACTACGCTCCTAAAACCACCTTCTCCATTTCCCCATCGATTGAAAAAGAAGGCCAACGACATAAAGTTTTGCAAGTTTATGGCCATGCTTAAGCAGTTGACAATCAACTTGCTATTGGTAGAGGCATTAGAGCAAATGCCCAGGTATGTAAAGTTTATGAAAGACCTTTTTACGAAGAAGCGGATAGTTAGTTATGAGACGGTGGACAATCTCCATCATCGTGGTGCTATTTCCACAAGGTCGTTGGTGCAGAAGAAGGCAGACCCAGGAGCATTTACTATCCCATGCACTATTGGACCTCTTGATTTTACAAAAGTTCTATGCGATCTGGGTGCCAGTATAAACTTGATGTCACTTGCTGTGTATAAAAAATTGGGTTTAGGGGATCCAACTCCTACGAACATAAGGTTAGTTATGGCGGATAGATCGGTCAAATGGCCCAAGGGGATTCTATATGATGTATTAGTTAAGGTGGCCAGTTTTAAATTTCTCGCTGATTTTGTCATTCTCGATTGCGAGGTAGACTTCGAGGTGCCCATAATCTTGGGTATACCTTTCCTCGCAATAGGGAGTGTACTTATTGATCTAAAGGCAAACAAACTACTATTTAGGTTGAATGATGAAGTAGTTCAATTCGATGTATGCCAGTCCATGAAACAGCATAAAGATATGATCGTATTTTCTATTATGGATGTTTATTATGAGGAGGAGCAGGAAGTACCTATAGAAAAAAAAATTATTATGGAGACTTTAGTTGCTGTATTAATTAATTTTGATCAAGACGGTATTAAAGATTATGAGGAGACTGTGTGTGCCTTGACAGGAATGGGGTCTTATTCTTATGTACCCAACAAATTGGATTTGGACTTGAAAAATCGTCCCAGTCCACTAGCCAAGCTGTCTATTGAAGAGCCACCCACTTTGTAGTTGAAAGAGCTTCTTGGTCATTTGAGGTATGTATTCCTGGGCCGCGAGAATACACTACCTGTTATTATTGCGGCTGACATAGGTGAAAAATAGGTGGAAGCCCTCATCTCTATTCTTAAGAGATATAAGAGGGCTATTGGTTGGATGATTGCTGACATTATCAGTATTCCTCCTGGTATATGCACAGTTAAAATCCAGCTTGAAGAGGATTGTATCCCAACTATTGAGCATTAGCGTCATCTAAACCTACCTATGCAAGATGTAGTGAAGAAAGAAATCATCAAGTGAATAGATGCAGGAGTGGTATATCCTATCTCAGATAGTAAGTGGGTAAGTCCTATTTAGTGCATGGCCAAGAAAGGGGGCATGACAGTTTGGCTAATGAGAAGAATGAGTTGATCCCACTCAGGACTGTTACTGGGTGGAGGGTGTGTATGGATTAAAGAAAATATAACTCGTGGACCCTGAAGGACCACTTCCCCATGCCTTTCATGGATCAAATGCTTGATCGGCTAGTGGGAAGAGGTTGGTACTAGTTCTTAGATGGGTATTCTGGTTACAACTAGATTTCTATTACTCCTGAAGATTAGGACAAGACGACATTCACGTGCCTATATAGCACATTTGCTTTCAATAGGATTCCTTTCGGGTTGTGTAATGCACCTGCCACTTTTCAGCAGTGCATGATGTCGATTTTCTTTGATATGGTTGAAGAAACCTTAGAGGTATTTATGGATGATTTCTCGATTGTCGGTGATTCATTCAAGCTCAGCTTGCTGAATCTAAGTAGGGCCATGCAGCGGTGTGAAAAGTTCAATCTTGTGCTTAATTGGGAGAAATGCCACTTTATGGTGAAGGAGGGCATTGTTTTCGGACCCAAAATTTCAGCAAAGGGGGTTGAAGTTGATCGAGCTAAAGTTGAGGTTATAAAGAAGATTCCACCTCCTATTTAAGTGAAGGAGGTGTGTAGTTTCCTTGGTCAAGCTGGCTTCTAGAGGAGGTTTATAAAGGACTTCTAAAAGATTCCAAACTCCCTATGCAGACTTTTGGAGAAGGAAGTCAAATTCGCCTTTGATGATGATTTCTTGAAGGCATTTGAATGCCTTAAAGGGAAGTTGGTTGATGCTCCTATTATTGTTGCACCAGATTGGTCAAAACCATTTGAGATCAAGTGTGATGCAAGTGGTGTTTTCCTTGGAGCTATGCTGGGACCAAAGAAAGATAAATTATTTCATCCAATCTATTATACCAGCAAAGTGCTGAATGGACCTCAAAAGAACTACACCCTCACAGAATAGGAATTTCTTGCAGTAGTTTATGCTTTTGAGAAGTTTTGGGCTTATTTGCTAGGAACCAAGGTAGTGGTGCATGCTGACCACACAACCTTGAGATATTTGATGGCAAAAAAGAATGCAAAACCATGGTTGATCAGATGGGTTCTACTACTTAAAAAATTTGACTTTGAAGTCAAAGATAGAAAGGGTTGCGAAAATCAAGGTACAGATCATCTGTCTAGGTTGGAAAGTGAACAAGAAGTTAGAGATGAATTTGAGATCAATAATGCATTTCCAGATGAGGAAATCTTAGCTGTTGTTATGGAGAAAATACCTTGGTATACTGATTTCGTAAATTATATGGTGAGCGAGATGATATCGAAGAATCTTTTCTTTTATCAAAGGAAAAAATTTCTCCATGATGTGACCCATTACTTTTGGGATGAGCCATATCTTATTTGGTGATGTGCGGATGGTATTATTAGACAGTGCCTCCTAGAAGTAGATATGTTAAGTATACTGGAAGCAAGTTATGCTTCCCCAGATGGAGGTCACCATGCAGGTGACCAGACTGCAAGGAAAGTGCTTCAGAGCGGCTACTATTGGTCCTCTTTGTTCAAGGATGCTTACGAGTTCGTAAAGAGATATGACCAATGTCAAAGGCAAGGGTCCATCTCAAAACACCATGAGATGCCAATGTCTAAAATGCAGGAGGTAGAGTTATTTGATGTTTGGGGCATTGATTTTATGGGGTCTTTTGTGAGCTTATTTGGGATGAAATACATATTAGTTGTTGTTGACTATGTGTCAAAATGGGTCTAGGCCGTGGCTCTGGCAGACAATGAAGGAAAATGGGTTGTTGCATTCTTACAGAGAAATATCTTCTCTCTCTTTGGGGTACCACGTACCATCATAAGCGATAAAGGATCACACTTTTTCAACAAGATATTTAGAGCCGCCTTGGTAAAATATGGAGTCACACAGTATAAAGTGGCTAAACCATACCACCGATAGACCAGTGGCAGGTGGAAATCTCTAATTAGGAAATCAAAGTTATCCTTGCTAAGACTATAAATGCTAGCAGGATAGAATGGTCTAGGAAGCTGGATGATGCCTTATGGGCATATAGAATAGCCTTCAAGACACCAATTGGCATATCACCATACCAATTGGTTTATGGAAAGGCGTGTTATTTGCCGATTGAACTGGAGCATAAAGCACTGTAGGCACTGAAGTGGATTAATCTAAACTGGAATAAGGCAGCCGATATGAGACTAGGGCAGCTGAATGAGATGGATGAGTTTTGTTGGAGCTTATGAAAGGGCTGATTTGTACAAAGAAAGAATAAAGAAGTATCATGACCGCAAAATTAAAAAATGGGATTTTCAGAAAGGGGACTTGGTGCTACTCTTCAACTCCTGACTCAAGATTTTTCCAGGTAAGCTCAAATCCAAATGGTCTGTCCAATTTAGAGTTAACCAAGTCTACTCATCTGGAGTAGTGGAACTCAAAAATGAAGACGGAAGTGTCTTCAAAGTTAATGGGCAGCATGAAAAATGATTTATCAGTCCAACAAACTCGATGAAGAGAATTGCGACAATTTATCTTGATGAAGTTTGAGTAATCGAGATAACTAAGTCGTACCTCGATAATAAATCAGAAGCTAGTGGGAGGCAACCGACATTGTATTTTGTAAAGAATTAGTTTAAGTTATTTTTACTGTTTTATGCAAGCTGAAGGGTTTGTGTAAGTGTGTAGGTATGATAGTATAGGAAAATAGAAGCTGAAAGAATTCAGGGAGACCGATGGATTACCTGACAAACCATCGCAGACTCAATGGGCCATCATGGGAACTGTCGTAACAAATTCCAAAAACCAAGATATAGGAAAAGTAGCAACGGAATGACCGATGGATAGTCGCAAGCTCAATGGATCGTCGATCCAACCATCGCCAGTTTGTCTCTAAGTAAGTTCACTGTAAAGGGACAACGTGTTGATCGATGGATCATCGCACATGCGACGTACCATAACTGGAACCATCGCATGAAACCCTATTTCAGCGGGTCAGGTTAAATTTGTTTAAATAGCCAGATTTTTCATTATTATCTGATTTAAATGGTTTTAAATAATAATTTGAAGTGGTTAAGTAACTCCCCAACCATTCAATGCATCTAAACCCTTTCACTCTCTCTTATAACTCTCTATCTCCCTTTTCCCAGCTATTTAAAGTTTATTTCTTATTTTTCTTTATTCATCACAATCTAGCTAAAGTTCTTTTCACTAAAACAAATAATCATCTGTGGTTCAGAGCTCATTGTGCAAAGTCAGACAAGTGACCCAATACTACAACAACAAGGTATGAATTTCCTTTCATTCCCTATTTTTCTTCAACATGATGATCAATAACATAGGTGAATACAATCAAGTGAACCAATTTTCTTCTGTTCTTGTTAATGTGTGGTAATGATTTGAGTTGAAACCTAACATACATTGTCCCGGTGGAAGCCTGAGTAACCCATGGACCAAAAATGGCAAAATATGGTGATGTATTATCGATAAATATGCCATGAAAATCATTCTTAAATAAAGTGTATGCAAGGTGTTTGACAAAATGCCAAAATGAGGCTTGAATTTGAAAAATATAGGCGATGGCTTGAGCGACGGACCGTCGGACACCCGACGATCCGTCGCTTAAAGCCGTCACAACTTTCTCAGAAATGTAATTATTGGAATGACCCCAACGAACCGTGGCAAACCCGACAGACCGTTACCCTATCCGTCGCTGGCTGGAAAATTTTCTTTCTTCTGATTTGAGTTTGCAAGCTGATAAATGCTGCACTTTCAGGTACTATGGCCAATAAATTACCACCAACTAGGGGTAGGGATAGAGGCTAAAGTTCCAGGTAAAGGCCATCCCAAAGTTAAAATACATCGGCATGCAACGCCCGGCGTAATCATCAGGTAATTTCTTCATCCTCCTAATCTAAAGAGGAGGGTGAAAGCAGCAACAACAACAACTCAAGTCAATACTAGTTGAGGAAGGGGTTAAAGTATCTAACCCTATCCAAGGAGAGTCTCCAGAATAAGAGGACCCGAATATAGTTTGGTGCGAGGACACACAACTGCAGGAGAGTATCAGATGGTAGTCGAGGGGGCTCGGGATTATTTCAACAAAGGGCTCACACCAATAGACAAGTTGTACACAAAGAGACCTATTTTTGAGGAGTATCAAATTGTGACAACAACCCTATATGAGTACCCAAAACTTGAGCGCCGATTCAATGAATATGAGTTGACATGGATGAGCAGGCCACTCGGATCATATCAACCAAACTTGGTACATGAGTTTTTTGCCAATTACTTGGCATTGTTGGAGAAGAACTATCCCCCAAGCGCGTCAGCCTCTGACATAAACAAACTGGTGATACACCTAAATTACACCTCTCTTATGAGAGAGTAAACGGTCGCTGTCAAATATAGAACCCAACTGGGTTGGGTATTGAATCCCACAGGGAATACCGTGTTCACTAAGTATTGTGAATGTTATTAAACTGTTGATCTAAGGTTCCTGAGTAGAAGGGGTTTTTGAAATATTAACAGAATTCTTTCGTATTTGAGTCACACAAAAGTCTAGCTAATATGAGTTAATGTAGATGTAATTTCAATGAGAATGAATTAACTAGGGTTATGCTCACCAAGATGTTCAAACAGTTAGGGTTTTGCATTTGTTATTAAATTCTAACTTGTGTATTCAATTACAATAATTATTGAATTCTAAGAATTACCCACGTGTTTCTCAACCTAATGGGTGTTTCACCCTTTACTTCTCTCAAACTTAAAGGATTCATGCATTATTCAATAATACTCTCATGAGGGTTAATCCTGTTAAGGTATCAATCCATTAACCCAAAGGGTAAACCTATGAATTTCATGTGAATTACTTCTTTTCCCAATATCCACTTTTTTGTCAGACAAATAGAGTTCGTGGGCTTACTTCTTAAGTTTGCAACCAAGAGATGTCATTATATTGAAGAAGCATTCATGCAGTTTTGATAAATATTAGAAATCAAATTTATGCACAACCCCAAACAGTTCTGTACATCAAGGCTCTCATAAACCTAGTTATGGGAGTTTAGCTACTCATCTCCATATCAGAAATCAAAGTTATATTTATGTTTATAAATAACTTCAGAAGAGTACTTACAAAAGTCACAATATTCTTCTTCTTAATATTTGATGAAAATATGAAAGTGAATAATCAAATCTCAATCTCTAGATTCAAATCCCAATGAAAAGTAGTACAAAGCTCTTACTAGAGGAGAAAGTATGAAACTGAAGATGAAAGATACGGAATAAACCCTAATACTTTGTATTTATATGATTCTAGAACTAGGGTTTTAAAATTCAAACTCAGATTCTCTGCGTTATGGTCGATGGGTCAAGCGATGATTCGTTGCAAGTCCGACAGTCCATTGCCTGCACCATCTCTGGGTGTCCAGTGACTCTATGTTCTGCTTCTGGGCGATGGGTAGTGCAACAACCCATCACAAGGTCGGTGGTCCATCGCCTGTACCACTGCAGGACTTCCAGTGATGATGCATTCTATATCTTGGCGACGTTCAAACTAACGGTTTATCACGGGGCTGATGGTCTACCGCCTGGACCATTATAGGATGTATAGAGTCTATGCCTTCTATTTTTTGTCGACGGTTTAGACCAACAGATCATCGCAAGGTCGACAGTCCGTCGCCTAAGCCGTCACTGCTTATTTTACCTTTGTTTTGCTCAGATTGTCCAAGTTATCCTTCATACTCAATCCTTATCCTAAAATAACATGTTAAATTCAATGATGGTTGCTTGAAAACTCACAATTATCCTAAGGAAAAGGCCTAAAATATTCCTTCAAAAGTAGGAACATCAGCTGGATACAATTCTTATTCGCAGAGTTGATATAGATATCTCAGAGCCAACATTGAATAGATTTTTGTTTGGTCCTGAATACCAGATACCAAGTGCAATCCCAAAATTTAAACATCGATTGTTTACAACAAAGATACAAAGGCCCTGGCTGGCCAGAATACTGACAGATGAAGGAGAGCTTGTGTGGTTGCACAACCCACGCGAATGGATATCTAAGTTATCCCTGAGCTTTAGGGCCAAGTTCTGGTGGGCAATTGTAAGATTGAGGCTGATATCGACAAGAGGTGATGACCGCTTAGAGGTCACTAGAGCTGTAATTATTGCTGTATTGATCGAGGGATTAACAATAGATTTTAGCTACCTTATTGCTGATGAGTTATTCTTCTGAGCTCATAAGACCATGACTGCGCTTCCCTTTCCATGTCTTATCACTGAGTTATGTAAGCAAGAAAATGTTTCTTTGATTAGTGGACTTGATAATGAGATTCGGGCAGTGCATAGGCAGGATATTGAAAAGACAAGGGATGACTTGAAGTTTGATATGCGAGTCAACAGGCCCCCAACTCAGCAAACTCAGTCAATGCCAATTCCCGAATCATCTGAGGTTTCTTCAGGTATGCCATTGCCTCTTACTATGTATATGCCTCCTACCACCTATGCTGGTTCAGCTTTGATGCCCATGGGTGGGACTTCAAATTCTGCATCAGTTTTGTCCTAATATTTAGAATACAGGCTGAACCAAAAGAACTTTACAAAGGTAGTCCGGGCATAGAAAAGGGTTGAAAAACAGTTATCTATATGGGGGGCAGATTTTAAACCCTTTGTTGAAAGAATTGTAGAGGAAGTGATACATCCTTTCAGAAACATCCAGCTAAGAATGGACAACATAGAGGAGCGAATCAACAAGAAGTTGGATGCCATGTCTATTCCGGATTTTACAAAATTGATTAAGAAGTTTAGACAAATCTGGGCAGATGTAGACAGGATGAATCAACAGCCACAGCAGGCCATATTTTATCCAGTCTAGATTGCAAGTGATGAAGACGAATGTCTTATAGATTTAATAGGGTGACCAATCAAAGATAAGCGTAAAAGGCTAGCGGAGACCAATGAAAAAGCTACACGGAAAACTACTAAAAGAAAAAGACTTAAAGCCATGTCACCAGAGGAGCGAGAGCAATATGAGATGAAGAAAGCAAGAAGAAATCAAGGGAAGATGAGGAGAGAATAAAGAAAAGAGAAGAGGACAAAGCAGTTGGAGTGTTTACCAGTTCTGCCCCAATTAGGAGGCAAGCTGTAGATCCAGCCAGAGATGTTGTACCTCCGATTTTGGAGGAAGTGATTGTGATCACTCCCACCACGATGGGGGTTAACATTGCACTTGGTGAGGACATTGCAGCCTCATCGCACTTCATAGATGCCTCAGATGAATAAGAGGTACTATAAGTATTTCTCCTCTTTTGTACTTAAATTATATGCATTGAGGACAAAGTATTATTTTCTGTGGGGGTGGGATGTGCTTGTACCCTGGAGGGTTGTGTTGCTGATATTCTTAACCCTACCATGTGCTATCTAGGAGAATCGACATGTCTAGGTTTAATTTTAGATTTGTATTTTTATTGTGTTTAAGTCTTGTTATGTAGTTATGTTGCTAATGTTGGTCCATGAAATAAAAATGTTGTTCGTGTTAGTATCTTGTTGTAAATATGGATGATGAATGATGTTGGCATCAAGCTATAACTATTCCTATTTGACTGTTTACTTTTGTCTCCTAGCATATGTTATCAACTATTAGTGAATCTGTAGTTGGTATTAATCTGTAAATTCATATGACATATGACGAACATCGAAAGAATAGTAGAATGAGTACAACTCAGTTGCCACTGTGTGTGTTGGTATTTTGTATTAGTTCTTACAAAGTATAGTACCTAGAACTTGCTTAGTTCAATTGATTCTGTTCTGTAGTTTATAGGATGAGAAGTGATGGCAGGACACCTTGTGCTGTTAGTCCAATTAGCCAAAAATTAGCCCCCACCAAAAATAATTTTCCATGTTTGAACCTTTCTTTGAGCCTTTGTAAATCTTTCTTAATCACCAAGTATTCTAGTTAACTCTCTTTCAGTTTTTGACTCCTAGCTCTGCCCCTGGCCTAGTAATGGGCAATGTGTACCTAAACTTAGGCAAAACACCTAAGTTAAGTGTGACTATTGTGGGGCTGTTAACTGCTTAATGGACAGTTAGTCTAGAATTTGAATTAGAGCATTTGGCCCTGGTCTAGTTAAGACAATGTGCACCTTGACTTTTGGCATCAACTTAAGTTGAGGAAGGCTGATGCTTGTTTGTAAAAAAAATAGAAAAAAGGTGTGGCTGCTAGGATAAAGTGTGTTTTATGTGGTAAAGCATAAATAAATGAGAAAAGGGTAAGTGAGCTAGCAAAGTAATGGCTTTGGTAAGAAGAATTTGAATGCAAAGAGAGTTAAAGCCTAGTTCTTAGTCACTTTTACCCAAAAATTCCTTCCTGACTAGCCGGATACATCATTACTAACTTAGAAAAGACTTGTTTAATCTTGGAACTTAGCTATAAGGAGGGCGTTGTATGATAAAGGCAAGCCTATGGGTACATGCTCTATGTTAGTAACTTCTTTGATGAGTGAGAGGGTTTTGATTTGTATCCATAAAATATTCTGAGTGGTGGATCTCCTTGGCTATGAGGGCAACCTGAGTTACACTTAGTTTGGTTAATTTCTGTAGATTCTTGTATCCATGTTTGTGTAGAGGAATTAAAATTAGAGACAATGCCGGTTATGGACTCTGACATGTTAAACCATATGATTTGGATGACAAGTAAATGGTTGTGTGAAAACTTATTCAGTAGCAAATGCCTGTCATTATGTTATTCATATTTTTAATTTGGTGCTGAGTTGCTTGAGGACAAGTAATTGCCTTAAGTTGGGATGTTGATGTTACGACTTTTAATGTAACATTTTAGTCCTTTTTCTTAGGATAATTGGGTGTTTTCAAGCAATGATTGTCATATTTAACATAGTGTCTTAGTGTTTTTAGGATAAGAACTGAGTTTGAAGAATAACTTGGTAAACTGGCCAAAATAAAGGAAAAATGATCAGCAACGGCTCAAGCGATGGACCGTCGACCTTGAGACAAACCGTCAGCCTAAACCGTCACCAAGAAATAGAATGCAGGACCATTGGAAGTCATGTGACGGTCTAGGCGATGGACCGTCGGTATTGCGATGAACATTATCCTAAACCGTTGCCACGAAATAGAATGCAAGACCACTGGAAGTCATACGATGGACCAAGCGATATACCATTGTATTGCGATGAACTGTCGCCCTACCCATCGCCCAGTAACAGAACATTGATTTACTGGAGCTCTAGCGACGGTCCAGGCGATGGACTGTCGCCTCAGCGATGAACCGTCGCTCGACCCGTCGAGAATGAAGCGGCAACTTCGAGTTCGAATTTTAAAATCCCAATTTTAAAAATATATAGATACCAAGTATTAGGGTTTATTCTGCATCTTTTGTTTTGACAATAGTTTCATACTTTCTTCTCTATTGTGAGCTGGTAACAATTTTTATTGAGATTTGAAGCTAGAAATTTAAATCTGATTATTATTCTCTATTGTTTTTTTTAAAACTGAGAAGAATAATATTGTAAATTTTGTAAGTGCTCTCTTGAAGTTATTTATGAACATCAATATATCTTTGATATCTTATATGGAAATGAGTAGCTAAACTCCTATAACTAGGGTTATAAGAGCCTTGATGTAGAGAGCTATTTGGGGTTGTGAATCTATTTGATTTCTAACATCTATCTAAATTGCATGAATCTCTCTTTATTATAATGACATATCTTGGTTACAAACTTGAGAAGTGAACCCATGAACACCATTTGTCTGATAAGAAAGTGGATGTTGGAAAAAAAGGTGATTCACATGAAATCCATAGGTTTACTCTTTGGGTCAAGGGTTGATGCCCTAACGGGATCAACCCTCATGAGAATTCTATTGAATAATACATGGATCCTTTAAGTTCGAAAGAAGAAAAGGGTAAAAGACCCATTAGGTTGAGAAACAAGTGGGTAATCCCTAAGATTTAATACTTCTTGCAATTGAAATAATAAGTTAGAATTCAAGAACAAATTTACAACCCTAACTATTTGAACTTCTTGGTGAGCATAACTCTAGTTAACTCATTTTCATTGAATTTACACGTGTATTAACTTTTATTAGCTGGACCGCTGTGTGATACAAGAATGAAAGATCATTATTAATGCATCAAGCACCCCATTTTACTATAGAATCTTAGGTCAACAGTCTAATAACAGTCACAATACTTAGTGAACACAGTATTCCCAATGGGATTCGACACCCAACCCAGTTGAGTTCTATATTTGATAACGACCACTTACACTTTGTAAGAATGTTGTAATTTGAGCGTATCAGTTACTTCAACCTTGAAGTATCTTGAGAGAGAGAATCTAGTCAGATCTTCCAATATTGAGCTTTGAGAACATACTATCAACAACCCACCATTCCTGAATGTAATCTTCTTTCTCATACCTGGAATCATGATTACAAGTTGTATTTGGGATCCTACTTAAATTTGAGTTCAATGGTGTGATCAAATACTTCTTAGCCCATCTAGGTAGAGAATTCCTTATCACACTTTTTGAGATTTTGGGACCCTTAGGGTGTGAATTCCCTTTCTGAATGTATTCAGTACTGCTTATTCTAGCTTTACACCAATACTGGCATCTTTTCTTCAAGTGCCTATCTCTTCCACAGTGAGTACATAAAGGTTTGTGAACCTTGTTTTTGGCATCATGAGCAGCTATTCCTTTTTACCCAAGAGGTTTTGATTCTCCTTGACAACCAAGACCTTTTATATTATTTACACCTTTACTGGTCAAATTAGAAAAGATCTGTGAAGATTCAGTCCATTTAAGAGATTTGTTAAGCTCTTCTTTTAAACGGATTGGGTCCCTTTCTAACTCTTCATTCTTGTGGAGTAGAGACATAAGGTACTTTTGAAAATCCCTCAACCTTTCCTCAAGATCAATTTGAAGCCTTAAAGCTTTTTTCTTCCATTTTCCATCTACCTCATTTACCTTCATCAGAGTACTCATCAAATTCAGATTTTTAGATTTTATCTTTATGAACAAATCTTCAGTTTTAGAAATTTGGAGAGTTAAGCAATCAGTTCAAACTTTTGATTTTCAACCTTTTCTTCCAAAATAATTTTCTCAATAGTCAGTTCACATACAGAGACAATCAAGACACTAGAAAGCTTTTTTATCTTCCTAGCAGAGTAGTTATCTAGTTATCCTTAATATCAGAAAGAGTTATCTCTTTTTCTTTTTTATCTTCTATGTTAGCCATAAATGCAAACAAGGAATCATATATAACTAGACTATCTTCTGCTACTAACATATGTTAGCCTCCTAAGTCTATGTTTTAATAATAACAATCTAACAAGTGTATCTTCATAGGATATTAAAGACTGCTAATATTGGAAGGATAAAAGAAGTCGACTCTAGAAATGGAAGGACATCAGGAATGGAAGGATATCAAGTCACGATCCACGACATTCAATCACAAGCTCCAGGACTAAAAAAAATTAGGAATAGAAGGACAACATGAATGGAAGGACATCAAGTCACGATCCATGACATCCAAGTAAATCAATCACAATGAGAACAAATGGAAGGAGAATCTCAGCCCCAAAAGTCATAAAAAAATTAGATCAATCACGATCAAGTAAAAGAAGAAAAAGGTCACAAACACATTTGGAAAGGCATCAATCTCTACGAGATCAAAAGGAATAATAAATCATGAATATATTTGATATGGACGTGAGTAACAACCGTATATGGACATATCTGATATGGACATATCCTATGGCTACATTCCTCAATCAAGGAATCATTCAAATCCTTGATTGAGAAGAAATATCTTAGGTTTCCTTACGAAGAGTAGCAACCGACGACTATAAAAAAGAAAAACTGAAGATGGACACAGGCCTCATAACCTTAAGAAGAAAAACTCAAAGTGTCTCTATCTTAGTCTCATAAGGCTTTGTAATCTTTAGATTACAATTGTTATACAAAGAATAGGATCAAGTCAACTTTGTGATATAAATTAAAGTTGTGTCACAAGATTCAAAGAGCAAAGTAAGTCTTCGAAACTTGTTTCCCATCATTGTACTCGAAGCCAATAATGAAAGATCTAAGAAAATGTTGAAACCCAAGGGGACTAGAAGTAAGCACCACATTGGTATTTTGAACTAGGATAGATCTTGGTGTCTTTACTTTATGTTTGATTACTTATTTTCTTAATGGTTTTAAATCTAATTTGTCTTGTGAAGTGTACTGATCTGCAGGCGAGTCAACTATGAAAAGTCATTAGATGACTCACAGAAAATTTTCAATTCACTCCCTTTTGAATATCAATTGGTATCAGAGAAGGTCTTATCAATAATGTTGCTTAACCACAAGTGAGCAAAGATCAAATTGTAAATTATCAAATTCCTAGTGCTCTTCTTTAGGATGGTCACTCCTCCACAAGTCCACTATACTTTGATGGACAAGACTACTCTTACTGGAAAAATAGGTTTAGAATCTTTGTCCAATCAAATGACTTACAAAACACAACTCTTACTGGAAGAATAGGTTTAGGATCTTTGTCCAATCAAATGAATTACAAAACACAACTCTTACTGGAAGAATAGGTTTAGAATCTTTGTCCAATCAAATGACTTATAATCCTGGGTTGTCATCAAGAAGGGTCTAAAGCTGATTCCAGGACTCAAAGAGAAGCAAAAAGACAAAGACAAAGAATCTAGCAGTACCGACATAGAAGACCTTGAAAGTTTTGAGGTCACCAAGGAACAATAAGAAGTAATTCAAACCAATGTACATGCTATAAGTTTACTTCTTTGTGCAGTAAGTGAAGAATAATATGACAAGATATCAACCTACGAGATTGCAAAAGAAATATGGGACAAATTAGAGGTAACCTATGAATAAACCACCAAAGTCAAGAAGTCAAAAATTGCTGCCCTGGTCAAAGAATATGAGTTGTTCAAAATGAAAGAGAATGAGGACATTAAAACAATGTTTGTTAGATTCAGTAAGATCGTATGCGAACTGAAATCTCTAAGGATGATCTATCCATAAGCCGCAAGTCCAGAAGCTAGTCCGAAGTCTCTCAAAGATTTGGGGAACCAAGGCTACTATTCTGGAAGACGGATATCTTCACAACATGACATATGATAAACTATGAGGTAACCTTATTGCATATGAGAAAAGTTATATTAATAGGTACCACAAGAAGAAAAAGAAGAAACCAGTAACCCTCAATGCTACTCCAACCGAAGAAGTGGACATTTAGGAAGATGCTAATAGTGAAGGAATGGCTATTACAAATTGTGGAGTGAGGCAAATCATGAGACAGAGACAACAAAGATCCTAAGAAGACAAGAATGATGATTCCACCAGAAACGATGATTGTTGTTATTACTGTGGAAGGCCTGGTCACTTTACACAAAAATTTCATAAGTTAAAGAGAAGATTATCCAAAAAATCAAAACCTTGGAGCCTGGAGTGATCAAGATGAAATCGAAGAAAAAGTAGAAGTAGCCAATATGTGCTTCATGGCAAAAGGTGAATCTAGCGAGGTAAGAATACATGATTGTCACAATTGTAATATTCTAGAATCTAACTTAGATTTGATAACTAACGAGCTTCAAAAGGTTATAGATAAATATAACAGACTTTCTCAAGAGAAGAAAAGTTGTGAAGCGCTATTTAAACAAAAACTTACGGAAGAACAGAGAAGTCATCAAACAAAAATTGAAGCATGTCAAATTAAAATTGACTTGCTTCATGAAGAGATTGATGATGTGAAAATAAAGCTAAACAGTATTAAGAAAATTTATAGTCACAGTTTTGTGAGATCCAACTCTTTTCAAAACAAATCAAGCCCCTCATCAGAATCTTTTAAATCAGCTACGATCTTCTTTTCTTCTTAAGGACCTATCTATTTTATATGTGAACAGAGAGGGAATAAATCTTATAGCTGCAGGAATAATCCTAAAAGTGTGTGGGTTTGGAGATTCAAAGGAAGAACATCTAACCCGTAAGGACCAAAGACCACTTATGTACCTAAATAAAATTGATCTTCTTGTGTTGCAAAAACAGGTCCGCAAGAGCTATAAGAAAGGAATGTGGGTCATTGATACCGGATGTTCCAGACATATGACCAAAAAAAAATAAAACTTTTCTACTCTAGAGAAAATAGATGGAGGATCAATAAGGTTTGATGGCAATGCTAGAGGCAATATCATCAGCGTTGGCCAAGTAAAACTCAGCTCATTATGTGAATTAACAAAAGTATATCTAGTAATGGCCTCAAACAGAATTTGCTCAGCATCAGTTAGCTTTGTGATGCCAGATTTGAAGTTCTCTTCAATGCTACAAATTGCTTAATCAAACACGACTAAAGAGGCGTCTCTCATCGGTGAGCGCATTGACAATATTTATGTTTTAAATAGTCCCAATTTTACTACCTTAACTTGCCTCATTATGCAATCCAATGATACTTTGTTGTGGTACAGAAAGCTCAGGCATGCTAGTATGTATATCATTCAGAAGTTGTCTAGACTTGAATTGGTGAAAAGTCTGCCAAAACTCGAGTTTGAAAATGATCACATCTGTGATGCCTGCCAATTAAGTAAGCAGACCCAGACATCATTCAAAGTCAAAGACATTGTCTCCACTACCAAACCTCTTCAAACAATCCATATAGATCTGTTTGGCCCAACTAAAATTACAAGCACTGGTGGAAAGAGATTTTGTCATGGTTGATGATTATTCACGTTTTACTTAGGTAATGTTCCTTGCTCATAAACATAAGGCTTTCACATATTTTGAGATTTTTATAGAAAGGGAAAGAGAGAAGATGGACACCTCATTACTTATGTTCACAGTGATCACGGAGGAGAATTTGAAAATAAGGTATTTGAGGAGTATTGCGCTTAGAACAAATACTCTCAGAACTTCTCTTCACCTCGGTCCCCTCAGCAAAATTGTGTAGTGGAGTGAAAGAATCAGTCTCTCCAGGAAACTAGTAGGACAGTGTTGTTAGAACATAATCTTTCAGATAATTTATGGGCAGAAGCAGTAAGCTTAGCATGACACATCATTAATAGGATCCTGATCTGACCTATCCTAATGAAAAGGCCTTATGAACTTGGAGGGGAAAGAAGCCTAACATCAGTTATTTCCATTCTTTTGGCTGCATATGTTTTATTCACAATAATGCTAAGAATAACTTGGGAAAATTTGATCCTAGAAGTGACGAAGGTATTTTTCTTGGGTACTCTCCCACCAGTCGTGCCTACAAGGCCTTTAATAGAAGAACTTTGTGTGTTGTGGAATCTATGCATATTGTATTTGATGAATCTAATCACTTCTATATGAGTTTGAGTGTTGATGAAGAAAAGGTGGGTAATCTATGATCTGAGAAAAGTAACAACACAATCTCTAAGCTATCACAAAGTAAGTCGACTACACCCTTGTAAGAGTTGACTCCTAAAGAAGAAATAGTAAAGACAAGTGTTCCAAAAGAATGAAAGCACGATGCTAGTCATCCAAACTAACTCAACATCAAAAATCTAGAAGATAGAGTGAAAACAAAAGCATCATTAAGGAGACAAATAGTTGTCGCCCTTGTTTATCAAATTAAACCCAAGAAAACCGATGAGTCCCTCAAAGATGAATCATGGGTTAAAGCTATGAAGGAAGAACTAGACCAGTTTAAACGAAATTAAATTTGGACTCTAGTTTAAAGACAAAGAAACTGCACAGTAATTAGGACCAGATGGGTCTACAGAAATAAATTAAATAAAGAAGGTAAAGTTATCAGAAATAAAGCCAGACTTATAGCTCAAGGCTACTCCCAATAGGAAGGTATTGATTATGATGAGATCTTTGCCCCCATGGCAAGTTAGAGTCAATATGAATTTTATTAGCTTTTGCCGTGTTCAAATGTTTTAAGTTATATCAAATGGACATGAAAAGTGCTTTCTTAAATTTCTTTATTCATGAGAAAGTTTTTGTAAAATAAACCCCCCCAGATTTGAAGATCCATCATATCCAAATCATATTTTCAAATTATCAAAAGCACTCTACGGCCTCAAATAAGCTCTAAAAGCTTGGTATGAGAGATTGAGTAGTTTTTTTTACTAAATAACAATTTTCAAAGGTGTAAAATTGATACAACTTTATTCATACAAAATCTTGATTCAAATTTTCTCATTGTGCAAATTTACGTTGGTGATATCATTTTTGGTAGTTCTAACATCTCTATGTGCGAGAATTTTGCTAATTTGATGAAAGGAGAATTTGAAATGAGTCTTATGGGTGAGTTCACATTCTTTTTGTGAGTACTAGTCAATGATTTTCCATTTTTAATGATGACAAACCAGCCATAGAGTTTTGAGCATCAATGCTCATGCTCATTCATCACATTTAATCAGTGTGATTACCACTACTAAAGATAAATCTCCACCCTGTCATGCAATACCATGCTTCCGCAACTTAGGGACATAGTCCCTTGTTGTCAATTGCTATCAAGCTTTAATTAATTCCCCCTATCATCATGTAGCATTGGTCATTTAGTGCATTTGCATACTTTCTCTTGTCACTATGCCTCCAGACTCAAAACACATGAAGTCAGTATTTCCCCTTTTGGCACCATTGAAAAGGAATAACAATAAACTAAGAGTAAAATAAGCACAAGTTAGTTAACTTATGGCCACTGGGGCAACACTAACATAAAGAATTACATTAGAATAAAAGACACAAAGAGGCACACAAACAAGAATTTACTCATTGTTAGAACCATTACAATATACCAAAAAAATATCAAATAAATATTTGCAAAGGCCACAATATAGACTGACACAAGAAATAGACACTCTAGGATTCAGGTACAAGGGAGCTTAGGGAAGAGTGATTTTAGCAACATGTCCATTATAGCAGCCTCAACAAAATGAGTATCCAACAACTATTTAGTGAGAGTTTTACTTCAGCATTCAACCCTTAAACCTCACCAGTTAACTCTACAACCTTGCCTTTGAGATTTGCATTTTCTGCTGCAAGTTCTTTAGTGGCACCAGGTCCTTCTGAGGACAACTTCTGCCTTTGTATTTTTAGGTGCACCATTTTAGTATCCTTTGCTGCTACAAAATCCTTAACTCTTCCATTTCTTTGGTTAAGCTTTCTCGAGCAGCCAAAAGTTCTAACACTTGGGACATAGTTCCCACTTTTCTTTCAAGGCATTCATTCTCCACCAGGGTTGTTAGACTGAACTTTTGTTTTACTGTTCCTGAGGTTCTCTTTGTCCCAATTAGACCAAAGTGATCAAACATATTATTTAGGAAGTATCCATATAGCATCTCGTATTTCCTTTTCTTCTCATAGGTCACCTTCTTCATGTGCTCTATCATAAGAGCAGGTAAGCTTATCAACTCAAACTTACTCAGACATTCGATCAATAACAGGTCAACACTATAGGCAATGGTACTTTTCTCTGATCTATGCACAAGAACCTTATTCACAAATTAAAAAACTAACTAGAACTCACATGTGATAAATTATTTATTTGCACCAACTATTAAAGTTCCTCCTATTTTTGAGGTTTCAATCATGAATTCCATTGATGTTTGTTATTTCACAATAGTCCTTACATCTATTATAGGTATATCCAGGATTTTTCCCAAGCCCTCTTTATCTAGATATATCTCCTTTCCTTACACTAGACTAGTTAGACTTTCCCCATCTTTTGAGAAATTCATGGTGTAATAAAATACTCTAACTTTATTTTAAACACCATAGGAGATAATTCTTTAAGTAGGTGCAACCAACCTTGGTGTTTCCCATATTCCACCAATTCCTACCGTGCCAGGTTTCTCATAAATCTTTGGATCAAACACTCTCCCAGATAACACTTTCTGGGTTTTCAAGACAACATTTCTTACTTTTCAAGGGACAACCTTCCTGTCTTCCTCTTTTCTTCTTATCTTTGATTCACTACTTGGTTTCTCTTCAACAACCTTTCTCTTTTTGGGACCAAGTTCCTCAGAGCATTAGCAATGTTGAATATTAAGTTTTTGGATTTTTCCCTCTTTAGCCTTTTGAATTTGCGAAATTTACTTGATAAAGAAACATTATTTTCCTTTTATAGTTGAGTGATGATTAGGGTTGTCAAATATGGAAGTGAGGCCTAAAGAAGGGTTTCTAGTTTATTGTTCAAGACCTAACTTTCATCTTTCATCTTAGCTTCTATCTTTTTATCTTAGCACCAATATTTTTATCTTAGAAGAACTGTGTACTAGTCTTGAGTGAAAAATATATATGAGTGGTTCCCAAAGAAGAATTAGTGATTTTTCATTGAAGATTTATTGAAATTCCAAATTTGGAACTACATTCTCTTTATTTCTCATGGATAAAGTCAATGTAACTTTAGTATATTTCTATCCTTTTTGTCTATGAGTAACTAATTCTAAATCGTGGGGTTATGCTTTCTTAGGTTGTGGTAGTGCATGGGTGTTAGCTATTTATTATCCTAATTAGTTATTTATGATGTGTGTTATATTTATTTCATGATTTAATTAAGAGTTAGGGGTTACAAACCTCAACCAACCTTGAACCCATGTCATCCTTGAAAGAGGGGATATGGGTGAGGAATAAATGCAACCTATAACTTGAATCATTTCATTTAATGATATCTCTTTAGACATAAGGATGTCAATTGAGGCAATAGATGTGCAAAGTTGTCACACTTGTGAGGTGTTTGAAAGAACCCATTTGTAAAAATTGGTGTTGTAATTGAAAGACTGACATCAATACATTGATGTCTAACCTACCCATGACTTTTAGCTAAAGTTGGATAAATTTTCAATTATCCATACGTGAACCTACACCTAGAATTGCAGAACCCCAAGGCCTGTTCCAATTGAATTCACCCTTACCATTTTTCAACATCAAGATAGTTCTCTAAAATTAAAGTAGTTGTCATTATAAACACATTCAAACTAATTCCCCCATTTTACATTTATGCTTGTTCCATTCACATTACGGGTCACCTTTTAGTAAACTCTCAACACTCTTGAGTTTTGAATTCCATGCTTTCATTCCTTGTGGATTAGACCCTAACCTAAGATGGGTTATTTTATTAACAATGATCGCTTACACCCATTCAAGAATGTAATTTGAGCATTATAAAAAATGGCACCATTGCCGGGGAGTGAAATATAGTTTTACTCTTGTAGTGTTTTTAGTTACTTTGGATTAGCCATAGTGTTTTATTTTACATTGTTTGGTATTTTTTTATTTCTCGAGTGCGAATAATAGTATACGCGATACTATAAACCAACATGATAGTAATGTCGGGATGGTTGATAGGTATCTTAAGGACGAGGATCACCTAGGTGATGCAGTTCAAGCTAATGCTATTCGTATTTCACTGGCGAAAATAAATGTAGTATTTTATGTTACTAGCATAATGATTCGTTTGCTTCAAATGAAAGGGTTATTAGGAGGCCAAGCACACGAGGATTCTAATATACACTTGACAAATTTTACTGAGGTGTGTTCCTCATTTGTCATAACCCACATATCTCAAGAGTCAATATGAATGCATCTTTTCTCATTCTTTTTAAATGGAGAAGCCATCTTATGGTTGTGGTCTTTTCCCATGGGGTCTATCACTTCATGGGTTGAGCTCACAGAGGCATTCTTGGAAATATACTTTCCTTCTTATCGAATATTACAACTAAGGGATAAAATCACTAACTTTCGTCAAATTAATGATGAACCATTATATGAGTATTGGCAACGATTCAGCAATAAGTTTATGCAATGACCAAATAATGAGGTTCCAGATAAAATACTTCTTTAATTTTTCTAGTATTGGATTAATTGAACAAGCTGGTAGCTAATAATGCGGCTGGAGGTTCTCTTGTCAAACTATCATATGATGTTGCATCAACTTTGTTAGATCAAGTAACTAAGAAAAGTAGATGGTGGCACACAAGAGATACTTAGGTGGCCGTGGGGGCTCTCTCCACATATTTTCTGATCCAAGAATAAAAGAAAAAGTATGAAGAAAGAGATACAAATATGGCTAAAGTGATGATACAACTAGATCGTCTCACCAAGCATGTGATGGGAGATCCTCCTAAGATGGTTAACACCGTTGCTTATAAGAGTGAGAGCTTATGATGATGAGGAAATGGAGTCCCTTGATGAAGAAATTTGGTTTTTGTCAAACCAAGTAGGGGGTTCCTGCCCTACCTATCAAATGCAAGGTGGGAATCATGGTTAGAAGGAAAGAGATCATGATATAGATTGGCGTGATAGAGATCATTATTGAGATTGGGATTGGAAAGATAAGAAGAGAGATTATGACTAGTATGAACCATTACATTATCGGGCAAAGGGTAATGAGACAAGTTTTATTGACCCGGATAATCTAAAAAGTGAAGATGTCCTTGGTCGAATTTTTATGGGTGTTGAGGGAATCAACAAGATGGTGAGAGAGATAAAAAATGACTTATCATAACTCAATCAAATAGTGACATCTTACTCGGCCTCTATCAAGCAACTTGAAACTCAATTGGGCCAAATCTTGGCACAACTTAATGCAAGACCAAAGGGTGGATTACCTAGTGACATGTTTGTCAATCCTAAAATTGATGGTCACATCATGGCTATTGTCACTAGGAGTGGTCGGACTATTGGTAAAGCTATTATTTATTTTAGTGAAGACCCCAATGAAAAGGCAAATAAAGAATAAGCCAATGCAAAGAGAAAGTGGCTAGAAGAGCCAACTAATAATGATCCAAATCCTAATAAGACAAGTGTTGAATGACCAAAGGTAATTAAAGAAAATATTAAAAGTGAGAAAGCTCCTAAGGTGGTTGATGATGATACTCTAAAAACGGATGAAACTCCAATTATTCCATTGCCAAAAATAAGAATTCCTCCCCCATTCCCAAAAAGGATCAAGAAGAAGGATGATGATACCAAGTTCAAGAAGTTTCTTACAAAATTTAGCAATTTATCAGTGAATATTCCTTTGCTAGAAGCCTTACAAGAAATGTCGGGTATTCTAAATTTATGAAGGACTTGGTTACAAATAAGTAAGTCATGGATTTTGAAAAAATTAAGGTAACCTATAATTATAGTGCTATACTGTCTAGCATAATGGTTGTGAAGAAAGAAGACCTGATGCATGTACTATTCCTTGTACTATCGGGGTATACAAATTTAGAAAAACATTATGTGATCTTGGGGAAAGTATTAATTTGATTCCATTTACCGTGTTTCAAAATTTAGGCTTGGGTGATCCTAAGCCTACCACTAAGAGTATTCTAATGGCCGATCGTTCAATCAAAAAACCTATTGGTGTGTTGTATGATGTTTTGGTAAAAGTTAACCAATTTATCTTTTCGGTCAACTTTGTTATTCTTGATTATGAGATTGATCATGAGGTCCAAATCTTTCTTGGTAGTCCATTCTTGGCTACCAGGAGGGCTTTAGTGGATGTAGAATAGGGGAGATGAAATTTTAGGTGAACAATGAAAAAGTATCCTTCAATGTGTGTAAGTCCATAAAACAACCGATGAACTTGCAAGTGGTATCGGTAATTGATGTGATAGATGATAAAGTGACTAACACCATAGAAGTGAAAATTGTAGATGACCCCTTAGTGGGTGTATTGTAAAACCTTGGAAGTGAGATGGATGAAGAATATAATAAGGTGGTAGCTTTATTGATGGGTCTTGGATCTTACTCCAAGAACCCGATCAAATTGGATCTTGATTTGAAAAATTATGAGAGTCCACCCGCCAAGCCATTTATTATTGAACCATCTCAACTCGAACTTAAGTCGTTACCATCCCATCTCCAATATGTTTTCTTGGGTGAGGATAATATATTTCCAATCATTGTAGTGGGTGATCTTAAACCTTGTCAAGTGGATGCCTTAAAATCAATAATGAAAAATTTCATTCGTGCTATCGGATGGACTATCATGGACAAAATAGGAGACTTAATAAACTGATGCATGAGGTGGTCAAGAAGGAAATCATTAAGTGGCTTGATACGGGAATTGTCTACCCAATTTCCAATAGTACGTGGGTGAGTCCGGTCTAATATATTCCCAAGAAAGGAGGAATGATAGTTGTCCCAAATGAGAATAATGATCATATACCTATGTGTCCAGTCATGGGTTGGAGAGTGTGTATGGACTACCGTAAGTTAAACTCGTGGACTAAGACAGACCACTTCCCCATGCCCTTTATAGATCAAATGTTAGATAGATTAGCCGACCGGGGTTGGTATTGCTTCGTTTATGGTTAATCAGGGTACAATCAAATATGCGTCGCCCCAAAAGACCAAGAAAAAATCACCTTCACTTATTCCTATGGCACATTTTCTTTCAAGCGCATGCCCTTTGGGTTATGCAACGCACCAGCCACGTTCCAACGATGCAGTTGTCCATTTTTACATATATGGAATAGGATACAATGTAGGTTTTCATGGATGATTTCTCCGAGGTTAGGGAGTCATTTGAGTCTTTCCTTTAGCACCAAAGTAAATTACTTTAACAATGTGGAAACTAATCTTATTTTGAATTTGGAAAAATGCCACTTCATGGTCAAAGAAGGGATTGTTCTAGGCCACAAAATATCGGGAAAGAGCATCCAAGTAGATCAAGCAAAAGTTGAGGTAATTGCTAAGTTACCCTCCCCTATCTCCGTGAAGGGTCTTAGAGGTTTTCTTGGTCACACCGGATTCTATCGCCATTTCATCAAGAATTTCTCGAAGATTGCTCACCCTTTGTGCAAGCTCCTTAAAAAGGAGGAAAAATTCGAATTTTGTGGTGATTATGTAAAGGGTTTCAATTGTCTCAAAGAACTCCTTGTGTTGACTCCTATCATAGTAGCTCCGGATTGGTTATTTCCCTTTGAATAATGTGTGATACAAGTGGTGTTGCTCTAGGTGTGGTATTGTACCAAAGAAAAGAGAATTTGTTCTACCTAATTTACTATGCAAGCAATACGTTTAATAATGCTCAATGTAATTATACGATTACGAAACAAGAGTTGTTAGTGGTGGTGTATGCTTTCAAAAAAATTTGAGCCAATTTTTTGGGCACGAGAGTGGTTGTGCACATAGACCATGCCACTCTTAGATTCTCATGGAAAAGAAAGAGGCAAAACCTCAGCTGATTAGGTGGATATTGCTCTTGTAAGAGTTTGATTTTGAAGTGAAAGATCGAAAGGGGTGTGAAAATTAAGTAGCCGATAATATTGCCTCCTGAATCCAATCATGAGAAGTTGGGTCAGATTGATATTGATGACACCTTCCCTGATGAGCTAGTCATGTCATTTTTGGAAAGCATTACACCTTGGATACAGATTATGCTAACAATATTATGAGTGGTGTTCTTTCCAATGAGCTTAATTATTATAAAAAGCGGTTCCTATTTGATGTGAAAAAATATTTTTGGAATAAACCATTCTTATTTAGGGAGTATGCAAATGGGGTGATCCATCGGTGTGTCTTGGAGGCGGAAATGAGAGATATTCTTGAAGATTGTTACTCTTGTCCATTTGGTGGTCATCATAGTGGGATTCGGACAACCACAAAGGTTCTTCAAAGTGTATCTATTGGCCTATCCTTCATAGAGATGCTTATGAGTTGGTTAAAACATGTCCTCAATGCCATATGCAAGGTGGTGTTTCAAGGAGGCATAAGATGCCTCTTAAGCCTAATCTCAAGGTTGAACTATTCGATGTTTGGGGGATCAACTTTATGGTCCCTTTGTGAGCTCATATTGTAATAAATATATCTTTGTAATCGTTGATTATATCTTGAAGTGGGTGGAAGCCATTGCTTTATCGAACAACAAAATCAAGAGTGTCACCTTCTTCTTAGAGAAGTACATCTTTATAAGGTTCAGAACTCTAAGGGAAATTATTAGTGATAGAGGCTCTTATTTTTGTAATCGGGTCTTCAGTGCTTTTCTTGATAAGTATGGGGTGAAGCATAAGGTTGCTATACCGTATCTTTCCCAAACTAGTGGTCAAGTTAAGGTTTCAAATCGTGAAATCAAGTTCATCTTTGAGAAAACTATGAATGTTGGTCGTACGAATTGGGCAAGGCAACTTAATGATGCTCTTTGGACACATAGAATGGCCTACAAAACTCCTATTGGTATGTCCCCCTACCAATTGGTGTTTGGAAAAGCTTTTCACTTACCCATTTAGTTGGAATATAAGGCATTTGGGCTTTGAAAAAGTTGAATATAGATTTGAAGGACGCCTCCAAAGCAAGGGTGAATCAACTTAATGAGTTGGAAGAGTTTTAACTCAAAGAATATGAAAGCTCTGTGTTATACAAAGAGAAGATGGAGAGGTGACATATGGTAAAATCTTAAAATGAGAGTTTCATATGGGTGATGATGTACTCCTCTTTAATTCAAGATTGAAACTCTTTGTTGGGAAGCTTAGATCAAAGTGGTCGGGCTTGTTCGTGATCTCAAATGTTTATTCTAGTGGGGATATTGAGTTGGAAGATCACGAGAAGAAGAAATTTATAGTAAATGGGCAAAGATTGAAGCACTATCATATGGGTGGATCCAGAGTGGCTTAGGTTGATTCATTTCACTTCAAAGATCCAAAATGATGAGTAAATGATGTCGTGCCATGACTTTAACTAAGGCGCTTCTTGGGAGGCAACCCAAGGAATTTTTCTTAATATTTTCTTACATTTTTAATTCACATCTTAGCTTAGTTTTGGATGTTGTAGGTAATTTCATAAAATTGGGGTGCAATAAGGTAAGGTTCGGAGGCTCAAAAGTGAGCCCCGAAGCATAAATTTTTTTCAAAAGAAAATGAGTACTAAGCTTGAACAACCTGCGCTGCACTTGCTTGAGCAGGCAGCCGTAAGTGCAAGGCATCTAGGAATGCATAGCAGGCTATTTTCCCTAGAGTAAACTACCTCGACAAGTCCAGCAGTCCAGTCTCATGCCAGGTGCATCCTGGATGCAAGAGGCCTGAAATTGAAGCCACAGAACTAGTGCTTACTGTCCTGACCTGCGCTGGAACTGCTTAAGCATTCCAAGTGTAGGTCCATCGCACTTGCTGGAGCATTTTGCCGTAACCTGCTTAAGCAGGGCAGCCGTAGGTGCAAAGCACTTGGCATGCAGGTTGAGTTTAAAAGTTGTAATGTTTTGAAATGGGTTGGATCTTGTTGGGCTGACCCGACTCGTTCAACCCAAAATCTTTTTAAACACTTAAAAGAGGCTCCAAATGCAGTCAACACTTAGAAATATTTTCATTACAACTCCCTTCCTAATGGATCCTTTCTCTCACACTCAACATTCTCTATTTCTTTAGCAAGAATTAAACTTACAAGAATTGAGACAATTAGTTTGAACTTGTGGTTCATTTCTCTCTCTTAAAGGAAGTTATTCTTTCTTGGTTTCACTTTTGAATTTTCTTAAGAATTGACATAATGCCTCATACCTCATGATGATTGGTTATTTAAATTTGGTTTTTGTGAGCTTATTAGGATGATTTTTACTTGTTGGAATGACTATGTTGTCATGAGTGCCTTGTTTCACTTGTTTGATTAGTAATACACTCTTAAATGAAACTAGTGCACCATGTGTTTGACAAAATGTCCATTCATCCTTTCTTGCTTTATTTATGTGGATGATGGCTCAAGTAGGATAGTATGAGCAACTTGAATATTTATGGAGATGATTTGGTGAGACGATCTTGTTCTCTTATGCTTCTATTATCTTCCTCCATGTTCTCTTATGCTTCTATTATCTTCCTCCAAGTTCTTAGTTAGCATGCCCACCATGTGTTTGTTGAAATGACAATAAGAGATGAATGTCTTGTATGCTTGTAATGGTCAATGTGATTTTCCTTAGGGAATAATGTGGTAATTTTTGATGCATCATTTTGAGTCCAATTAAACCTAAAAATGTAATATTCGGTAGTCATTGGTTGAGGGAGTTTGTTGAGAAATAAGGCATCCATGGTTTTTGTTGGTCACTATGCTTACGGGAGACATGAATGTTTGCCTTGTCCTATGATAGATTAGATGACATTATTCTTAAGGGTATTGGTCATTCTTGTTTCTATTGGAGGTTATGGATATCCTATAAACTAGTTTAGTGGAATGTGAGACAATTTAGCATCCAAATGATTAAGTGTTGTAATGGATGAATCCCATGGGCTCTAATGATGAAGTTAACTTGCATCCATAAAAAAAATTCTTTACTCATCTTTAATTTTCCTTCTTAACATATAAAATTCCCAAAAAACATGTTTTACCTTTCATCTTTTATTTTGGTTTTGTTTTGTTTCTTTCCCACAGGTATGTCTCCAAGAAAGAACTTTCCACGAGAATCTAGGAAGGGTAATGCCTCAGATAAAGGCAAAGACAAATCTACCTACGCAAAGGGCAAAGAACCGGTCTCCAAAAGTACTCCAAATGTCCCGAATATTCAAGCCACCATTGATTATACATGGGAGATTAGAAAGGAAGCGGATCAAGTTAGATTTAGTGTAGGGGGTGTAAAGGAGTTATATGATGATTAGGTAACCACACGGGGGTTCAATCTTGAGAAGGTATTTATTATGAAGGGAATTGACACCCATTTCCCCGAAATCATTACCGAGGTTAAAGAACGGGTATGGGAATTTTTCACGGATATGATGCCTTCCTCTCACCCATTATGCTACTTCCTAAAAATTATTTGGGAATTCTATGCTTCCTACATTGTTCGGCACAATGAACAAAAATATAAAATGGGAATTGCCTAATAATCGTATCTCAAGAGTGTATTAGTTCAAGGAGTGGAAATCCCTTGCACAACCTCAGAGATCAATGAGATCTATTTTGCTTATGACTTAGATTCTGCAGTAAAGTACAAGATGATATTTGGTGGATGTCAAAGTTTTCCGTGGCTTTCTAGGGTGATTTCTAAGGGCCTTCCTTCACAGGCTAATGGTGTAGGTCAAATCAAGAGGAGAGATCTTTCGGCTCAAGCCAAACATTGGCTTGGATTTGTTGGTAACGGTCTACTCCCCTTAAGAAATAACTAAGATGTCAAGATTGATAGGGATAGCATTGTCGGATGCATCATGGATAAAATTTCTATCAATTTGGGAGAGTTAATAGCGGAGATGATAAAGTTAAGGTCAAAGAAAATGGGCACTTTATTGCCCTTTCCAGCACTTATATCTATGCTTTGCCTTAAGTTCAAAGTCCCTCTACTATATAATATTGATATATGGGTTATATGCACCATATTCATTGACATCAATATTGAAAGAATAAGGATAACCCTACAGGCATAAAGAGGAAAGCTTTGGTTTTGGTAGACTCAGGTGCAGAAGGGTTGCTGAGCTCAGAGGGGATGGAGATCCCTCCGGTTTCTACACTTGATTTTGAGACTCATCATGATTCTACCTATACTCCTCCATCATCAAGAACTGCACCACCACTTCAGCCCACACAATCAACACGGTCTTCTATAGTGACATTTGCTAAGTTTTTTTCCATGACTTTGGCAAACAATGCCACTCTTACCTGATTGGTGGCAAATATTCCCCAGTTTATTCAGGCTGCTATAGTACCTTTATGTGCCTGCATAGAAAAGTTAGAGCAGAGAGTGGGCATGCTTGAGGTGAGAGGAGATTGTTAGGGGGTGACATCCATGAGGGCAGACCTTAATAGTGTACGACGGAGTTTCTCTCCAAACAACCCTCCTTTGATCTTGATGAGGCAGAGATTTCTTTTCCCTCAGAGACTTTTTGCCCAGTGCTTTCATTTGATGAGTTGTTTGGAGAGGGTTATGAGGACGTTGATGATAAGGCCAAGGTTGCTCTTATAGAGGGGCCACCTGAGGCCCGACTGCTTGAGCTCGCCTTGCAATTATCCAGGGATGATGAGCATGCACGGATGGTTGGGGATATTTATAGTACTGAAAATGATGATGAGTCACCCTTCATAAAAGACTCGATGAGAGGAGCATAGTTTGACGAGGTTGCTATTGAGACAGTGCGATCATTCACCGACAGGGATTTGAGCGCTTAGTGCACCACATGAAGTCTTTACCCTCCTCTACTCTCTTTTACTTTTGCATTAGGTACAATGCAATGTCTTTAGTGGGGGGGGGGGCATTTTAATGATTCGTTCGATGGACCGTACCTGCTGTTTCAATTTATGGCATTTGTTTGGACAGATTATGTGGACATATTCTATGTTATCACTTTGATGTCTGTGTGTACACATTACATTTTGTAATGTTTATTTACTTTATCCCATAGGTGGCTTATTTTTTTTAATTATTATTGACATTGCTTTGGATGGGCCCTTGTCGGATATTTTGGTAATGATGTCAAATATTGTATTTTTGTTGTTGAATTTGTGTCATGCGCTTAATATAAATGTGGTATCCAATTGTGCACATTTCTTTTGTTTCCTTTTGTATATACATGTCTAATAAACTCCAAGGGTTTTCTTCGAAACTCGGTTCTTTCCCAAGGAGCAAAATTTCGTTTTCTCTTTCTTTTGATCTTTTATTTTTAGTTTAGTTTAGTTTATTTGTCAAGCCGAGTGATAATTCACCCATGAGGGATGATGAGGCGACATCCTTAGGTAAAATATCTAGTCATTTTGATTAACTAGGAAGAAGCAAAAGTTCGAAAGTACTTTCAAAGTGTCATTGGCAAGAAATAGAATGATTTTGATAAAAAAACCAAAAATATAGTTTTATTTTTGAAAAAAGATCAAGGATGTTCTTGAGATTTCTTTTGAATAAGACTTTTAAACTCAATTTTTGGCTCTCTTTACAATGATGAGTCTTTGACTCAGAGTAACTTATGAAGCTCACATTGCTCAAATGATTGGGAGGCTAACTTTTTGCCCTATGAGTATGATGCCATGTGTTGTGAGATTTTTGAATAATTCTTGTACATATGTGTAGTCTAGAACTTGCCCCGAGTGTATTCAAAGCAAAATTCTAGGTAAGTGTGGTTTGGAGGATGACCCGAGGCAATTTTTGACTTGTCACATAGCCAATTCCCACCTTAACATTGTTCCCTAGTTAACCCATGTGAGCCTTTTTACCCATCTTTCTTTCTTATTGTAATGATAATCATGCCAAAACACCTAAACCCTTTTGAAAATCTCTCTTTTGGCACTTAACCTCCTTTGATATGTTGCATGATTATAAATAATGGATTGTAGACAAAAGCCTAAGTTTGGGGGGGTTGTATATTTGGGAGAAATGATCAAAGAAAAGAAAAAAAAGTGTATGTAATGTTGTCAACACATGTGCTTAAAAGACAAGAGATGTGCTTAGTGATAAAGTTGAATAGCCTAGTCCATAGAACTTAAAAAAATAAAAAATAAAAAAATAAAATAAAATAAAATTTGGATGAGTGAGGGGCTAAGAAGGGCTTATAGGTAGAAAATCTCTTGAAAAAGTCAAAGAAGTGAAGAAAGAAATTGGTGGATTTGAATTGTTTGGTAAATGTTAAATAAAAAGTTAGGAAAATATGAGAAATGATTTGAAGAGGAATAAGGTGGGTAGTTTGAAATTTTTTGGAGTAAAAACGATTGAGCGATTGTATTGAAGGAGGTCTTTTAGTCATTTGATCCATATTTATTCCTTCCCTCACCTTAAACCTTCATTTTGACCCACAATACCTTGGTGATTCCAAACTAATTAAGTCTACATGAGTGGCGAAAAACACAAAGGGCAAGCCTATGGCTCTATTCGATGTACTTGAATTTCTTTATGCGAGTTAGTATGAATTCTTTCTTTATTTGAGATCATTTAACAATTGAAATATCTTTTGTGGGTGGAGCTAACTCTTGCATGTGAGCGACATCGGTACTTTTGGGTAGAGGGTGAAATTTTACTATCAGATTGCGTAAATAAGTGAAGTAAGTTGCATTATAAAGATTGAGACAATATTTGATGATTTTGTGTCTTGTATTAAGATGCTTTGTGATTTGGAAAGTTCATTTGATACAAATTTGCATCTTTGCTTCATAAATATGTGCTTATTGAAAAGTTTTGGTTTACTTATTGCCATGACATATTTGGAAAGTATTTGTAGAACTTTCTTAGCTTACTCCTCTAAAATGGCTTTCTTATGAGTGGATTTGAGTTAAATACCCTATATCATTGAATTATTCTTGGTTGCTTGAGTACAAGAAATAGTTTAAGTTTGGGGGGTTGATAAGTCGTCAATTTGACAACTTGCTAGCACCTTTTAAGCCTACATTATCATGATTTTCCATTGATTTGATGGTACTCTCTTACTTAATGCTCATTTATGTAGGTAAAAGTAAAAAGGGAAGATGGGAAAGTCATTCAAGTCAACAAAAGTCCAAATGTGAAGGGAAAGAGTCATTCACTTCGCATCTACTTTGGAGCTGTTATCCATCTGCTCTCTATATGATCTCCATCCGCTTTGGATCCACTCAAATAGATCAAGAGCAAGGTGGCAATTTTGTATTTTTGTCAAATGTAGAAGTGGGGCCTAAATAAGGGTTTCTAGCTCATTTTCCAAGAACTAACTTTCATCTTTCATCTTAGCTTCTATCTTTTCATCTTAGCACCTATCTTTTCATCTTAGGAGAACTGTGTACTAGTCTTGAGTGAAAAATATATGTGAGTGATTCCTAAAGAAGAATTATTGATTTTCCATTGAAGATTTATTGAAATTCCAAGTTTGGAACTACATTATCTCTCTTTCTCATGGATGAAGTCAATGATAACTTTGGTATATTCTACCCCTTTTGTCTATGAGCAGATAATTCTAAATCTTTGGGCTATGCTTGCTAGGTTGTGGTAGTGCATGGGTGTTAGCTATTTATTCTCCTAATTGGTTATTTATGATGGGTGTTGATTTATTCTATGATTTAAATAAGAGTTGGGGCTTGCAAAAACTAACCAACCTTAAACCCGTGTCATCCTTGAATGATGGGATATGGGTGAGGAATAAATGCAACCAATAACTTGAATCATTTCATTTAATGATATCTCTTAGACATAAGGATGTCAATTGAGGCAATAGATGTGCAAAGTTGTCACACTTGTGAGGTATTCGAAAGAACCCATTTGTGAAAATTGGTGTCATAATTGAAAGATTGACATCAATACATTGACGTCTAACCTACCCATGACTTTTAGCTAAAGTTGGATAAATTGTCAAGTACCCATGCATAAACCCACACCTAGAATTGCATAACCCCAAGTCCTAGTCCTAATTGAATTCACCCTTAGCATTTTTCAACGTCAAGATAGTGCTCTAAAATTGAAGTAGTTGTCATTATAAACATATTCATACTAATTCCCCTATTTTATATTTATTCTTGTTTCATTCACATTACGGGTCATCTTTTAGTAAACTATCAACACTTTTGAGTTTTGAATTCCCTGATTTCACTCTCTGTAGATTTGAACCCAACCTATGTTGGGTTATTATAGTGACAACGATTGCCTACACCCATGCAAGAGTGCAATTTGAGAGTTATCATAAAACTGTGCAGACGCATGCCAGTTGTATTGTTGCTTTGAGCATCCAGGTACCTGATCCCTTGTAGTCATCTTCTCATCATCAAAACAAGATACAACAGAGGTGATTGGCATGATCTTCCTCGCTCTTTGAATAAACCAATATGTCATCAATAAACACAATGACGAATAGGTCAAAAATTGATGAGATCCTGATTCATGAGATCCATAAATGCAGTCGGAGCATTTGTCAACCCAAAAGACATAACCAAAAACTCATAATGACCATATCAGGTATGGAATGAAGTATTAAGTATATCCACCTCCTTAATCTTCAACTGATGATAATCCGACTAAAGATCAATCTTAGAGAAGTACTAGCGCCCTAAAGATGCTCGAATAGATCATTAATCCTGGGAAGAGGATACTTATTCTTTACTATCACCTTATTTATCTAGCAATTCTATACACATTCGAAGGGACCCATCCTTCTTACGTACGAAAAGAAAAGGAGCATCCCACGGAGAAACACTAGGGAGAATAAAACCCTTATCAAGAAAATCTTTCAACTACTCCTTAAGTTATTTTAACTCAGACGGAGCCATTTCATAAATAGGGATAGAAATAGGATGGGTATCCGAAAGAAGGTCAATCCCAAAGTCTATTTCGCTATCAGGAGGAATACCAAGAATATCATCAAGAAACACTTTAGAAAACTCATTGACTACAGGGACAGATTGCAAAGAAGGACCCTCAGAATTAGAATCTTTAACCCGAACTAAATGATATAGACATCCCTTGGAAATTAATTTCTAGTCTCTCAATTAGGAAGTAAACCTTCCCTTAGGCATAAGGAAAATACCTTCCTACTCAATCACTGGTTCATTCGAGAATTAGAAACTGACCCTTCGGGTCCTACAATCAAGAGATGCATAGCACGAATAAAGCTAATCCATCTCCAAGATAGCATCAAATTGTAACATATCCATCTTTATCAGATATATTAACATCTCCTTACCACAGATAGATGCCACACAACCCCTATAGACCCTTCTAGCTATAATAGAGTCACCCACTAGGGTAGAAACAGAAAAGGGATCAGGAATACACTCAGTACCAAAACAAAAATGAGTAGCCACATAAGGGGTCATATAGAAAAGAGTAGAACCTGGATCAAATAATCAATACATGTCATAAGAAAAGAATTGTAACATACCAGTGACAATATTAGGAGAAGCCTCAGATTCCTGATGGGTGGCATGACCATACAGATGATTTCGACCAGTGTTAGAGCTAGAAGTAGCACACTTTGGTACTGGAGCTAAAGAAGTAGCGATAAGGACCTTATTAGCCCCAGTAGCAACATCACTTGAAAGACAGCTCCTCTGAATATAGCCAAACTGGCCATATCTAAAATACTTATTTCTCTCTTTATCACAAAAACGGTGTAACTGTCCATAAAATCTGCAAGGATGATGTGATGGAGCTGACTGGGCCCCATTATCCTGACTTTGGGGACCTTATGACTTAAACACACTATTTCTCTAAAAGCCGTGATCACCGAATGGCTTAGGATATAGAGCAATTGCCGTAGAATAAGAACCAAAATTTCCCAACTTCTTCTTGGACCATTGCTTGCCATCTCTACCACTATTTTGATGACCTCCACCTTGCTCAAAATATCTAAACTTCTTACTTTACCTTTCCCCCACTTCTGACTGTTTTTTCTTTTCCTCCTCGACCTATTGCATGTACACCATAAGTCTAGAAATATCCATGTTGTTATTTAGCAAGGCAGCCTTACACTCTAACACCAAGTCTCGAGACAAGCCCGAAGAGAACTTTCTCATCTTAGTCCT
The DNA here is from genome assembly GCF_002878395.1 of Capsicum annuum. Classification (NCBI taxonomy): domain Eukaryota; kingdom Viridiplantae; phylum Streptophyta; class Magnoliopsida; order Solanales; family Solanaceae; genus Capsicum; species Capsicum annuum. Next base: position 63,222,971 of record NC_061122.1, read on the forward strand.
CATAGAAGACACCAACTCCGGAGCATAATGAGATAACTAATAAAACATCACGGCATACTCTTTCACAGACATCCTGCCTTATTTCAAATTCATAAACTCCTTAGATTTTGCCTCCCTCAACTTTTGAGGAAAGAAGTGATTAAGAAAGGTACTCGAAAAGTCATCCCACATAGCTAGCTCAGCATCATCCCCTATCAACTATTCCCAATCCTCATACCACTGATATAAAATATCTTTCAACTGATATGCGATGAACTCCACACCCTCTAAGTCAGAAGCATTCATCACTCAAAAAATCTTTTTTATCTCATCTATGAACCCTTGAGGATCCTCCTCAACCTTCAAACTGGTGAAAGTCAGAGGACTTAACCTCATGAAATGGACAACCCTTGCGGCCTCAGAATAAAGAGTGGCAAGAGCAACACGCTCAGAATGGATCGACTGAGAGGCCACCAATTGAGTAAGCAAATAAATTGACTAGTGAAAATCAGCATTAGACATATCACCCTAAGACATCGGGGTAAGAGTATCACCAGCCTAAGGGCGCCGAGGTGGACTAGTAGGGACTGGTGGAACTCCACGAGGCTAATCATAAGCAGGGAACCTACACCTAATCTGTACCCCATAAGCAGGACGAGTTCTATACATGTTGTCCTCAGGTGGGATAAAAGAGTTTCCACGAACATAAGATCTTCTAGGATGCATGATCTGAAATGAAAACAAATGAGAATTAAAGGAAATTTTAACATCGTAGACTCTACAGCCCAAAAGTAGAACATGAGGAAGGGAAACATTCCTAAATGCCTTGTAGACTCTCCCTTAAAAGTATAACGTACTACAAACCCATAAAAAAGACTATACTCGACATGGCATTGTGGACACCCAATTGACCATGAACCTTGGCTTTGATACCAACTTTGTCACGACCCAAACCAGGGCCTAATCATGATGGGTATCTCAAGTCCGACGTGGACTGAAGACCACCCCCTTTTCCTAGTCAAACAAAACCAGATACACTAGCAGCGGATGAATTTTAAACATATAACAAGATAGAATAATCAAAACTCAAGAACTAAGAATGTCAATAGCTATCCCAATCCGTAGTATCCATAAATCCTCTAACAAAATAAAGAACCAATATAGGTTAGGACATGTACCCGACGATAGCTAAAACCAAAACCAAAGAAGTAGGTCTAATACATAAATGAAAGAAGACTTCAAAATGATAGCTCTTTCGTAGAATAGAAGCTCACTGCTTCAAAGCTGACAGCTGATGATAAAAAATTCCTAACATTGCGCAGGAAAAAAAGAAGTGTCTCTGGTGCCTGCATTGCATGGGAATACAACATTCAGAGACGGTTAGTGGCTTGAGCGCTAACATGTAACTCATGGAAGGGATAAAATAATGCCAAGTCAAAACCACAGTAAAATCCACATGCACACAGTGTGCATATATATATATATATTTATATATATAATCATGCTTGGGTAGGGAATAAGGCTTAGCATATATTAAAACATTAGCCTGGACTATGTAGATCAATCATCAAAACAATACCTAAGGCTAGATAGGTCTAGCTCCTGATATTGAAAGGGCCCTAATGCATGTTAACCATACAAACCGAAGGTATGAAAGAAGACCAGGGAATGCCCTGACCGCACGTCAATTCAGGATACAAAAATATATATTCATATAGAGTGTGTAACAAGCACATGATCATCAAGACCAACCCCCACGCCAGCAAATTTGAGTTTCCATACAAGTTCTTCAAGACTCACACCTTCAAGGCTAAGATACATAACCCTCTTTATGCCCATATTAAAATAAGTTTCACAGAACATTTTTGTTAAATAATAGAATGACATATTAAGGCACACCATAGGTATCGCCATACCCTTACAATTGTATGATTACACTCATGCTATTTTAATTTGAATTCCATCATCTTGGGAGAATATCACAACCCTCTTTGTTCATTAAATCAAGGTTGGGGAATGCCTCGACCCTTTTTAGTTTATCAAATTAACTCAGTGGAATGACTCGACCCCCGAGGTTTCAATTTCAGTCTAAACACGGCCAACAAGGCCTTCAAAATCCATGTTAAACCTTTTAACCATTTATGCAATGCAATAAGGAGGGTAAGTAAGTAAAACCATGTGACAAATCCATATTTTGAAACTAATTTCACAAATGGGTTGAAGGAACACAATTTTCAAACCAATTTCAATACCAAAATCATCAAATTGGGGGAATGCATCGAGCCCCATTCAAATTCCCACACCCATGCACCCAATTAATTTAAAAAATATTGATAAGACATAAACAATGCGTAATAAATCATGGGAAAATAATTTAAGAATCAATCATACCAAAACCCTCAACCCATGTCAAAACCAACATTTAATTTCACATTAATAATCATTTAATACACATGCTTAAATGAAAATAAGTTTAAGGGTAGAGTCACAACCCTTAAAGTACAGAGATTTAAGGAGAGAAACCAACCCTTGAGCCCTTAAATGACCAACTTTGAGGAACCCTAGCTTATTTTTGCCTTAGGGATTTATGATCGTTTGAGAGAGAGTTTATGCTTGATAAGTGTTGAAAATAACACCCCAATGGTGCTTTATGACCGTTGGTCATAAGTGGGAAAATAGGGAAATATCTAGAGTGCCCTCCATTAAAATGCTGAAAATTTTATCGCCAGTGACTATGGGTCACTATACTACTCGTAAAGACTCACTACGACTCATCACCATAAGTTGTAGTCTGGACAGTAGCTAAGGGACCCCTCTTTAGTGACCCTACGACTCACACTATATGACTCACAAGGGACCCTGCAACTCATAGGGTCCTAGTCCTAACCAAGACTGAAGCATAGACATTACTCACTGGTCAGACGATGATTTGGGTCCTATGGCTCGTAAGGACACCTTAAGACTCGTAAGGTGAGTCATAGGTTGGACAGTGAGTTCAAAAACTAAGAAATTTTTAGGGACCAAAATCCAGGGTGTTACACTCTATCCTATCCCAATTTATGTGCAATAATATAATTTCAATTGTCAATTAAATTTTTATATTGATATGTTATATTGTTCCTGTGTTTATTACCCTTTTTAAAAATATAACTGATTTTTTAATGCTTAAATGAACACAATAATTAATTAGGGGTAATATAGTAAAAACACAATTGAAGCAGCGAAGCAGACATGCCTTAAATTACTTGTAATAACTAATTAGAAGTGATATAACAAAATTACTATAAAAAATACTTGTGAAAAAAATTTAAGTGGACCTCATATAAGACGTCAAGTTAGTTTAAAATACCAAGATTTAATATATCATTTTATATCTATTTTACATTTTTTATTAAATATTATTAACTTTTTAATACTTAGATGATTTATAATAATTAATTAGGGGTGATATATTAAAATTACGATTGAAACAGCTGAAGCAGACATGTTAGAAATGTCTATTTACTTGTTTGTATTAAATATTATTAATTTTCTAATATGCAAATGGCTTATAATAGTTAATTAGGGGTGATATAGTAAATTCAAGGTTGAAGCAGCTAAAGCAGGCAATACAAGCAAGCATGTTAACCTGCTGCCTACTTCAACTGGTGAACTCTCTCTTAAAACATCAAGAGTTAATTTATCATTTCATGTCATTTATCGTTTCATGTCTATTTTTATCCTTTTTATTAAATGTTAATAATTTTTAATTAAATCACTTATAATAATTAATTAGGGGTGATATAGTAAAATTATGGTTGAAGTAGCTGAAACAGACATGTTAGAAATACCTATTTTACATTTTTATTAAATATTATTAATTTTTTAATATGTAAATGACATATAATAATTAATTAGGACCGATACTACAAAATTATGATTAAAGCAGATGAACCAGGCAGCACAAAAAGATATGTCGACCTCATGCCTGCTTTAGCAGGTTAACTCCCTCTTAAAACATTAAGAGTTAATTTATCATTTCATGTCATTTATAATTTAATGTCTACTTTACCATTTTTATTAAATATTATAAATTTTTTAATACTTAAATAACTTATAATAATTAATTAAGGGTGATATAGTAAAATTACAGTTGAAGTAGCTGAAGTAGACATGTCAGAAATGTCTATTTTACAAACTTTTATTAAATATTATTAATTTTTTAATATGTAATGACTTATAATAATTAATTAGGTGTGATACAATAAAATTACGGTTAAAGTAGATGAAACAGGCAACACAAACAAACATGTCGACCCTGTGCCTGCTTCAGCAGGTTAACTCCCTCTTATTATATATAGTAATTTCTCCTCTCATAAATTATACTACAGTTTTTGACTTCTGATTATTTACTGCATTATTTTTTACTCTTATTTTTCCGTTATAAATTAAATTTAAAAAATATTATAAGTGCATTGAATGTGAGTGTCTTTACGTAATGCCTCTTGTTGAATTTAGTTGTCTCTTATGTAACTCTCTTTGACATTCTCATACAAAATGAATAAACATCATTTAATTCTTGTAACTTGACACATCATTTTATTATATAAATAGACGATTATTATTCAGGAAAGACACAATCAAAAAATACAAAAGAATGTAAGAAATAAATAATTTATGTCATAACTCTTGTCTTCATTTATTGTTTGGTATTTATATTTTTGTCTCATTTTAAAATACGTTATGAACATGAGTCTCTAGCCATCTGAGACCCATTTAAACCAGAATCATATCTTTTTATAAAATATAGTCAATTTTCTTTTTGATTCAAGTATGCACTCCTAGATTATAATACCTCTATTAGGATTTTCGTAAGTCGTCAATCGACAATTTAATTACGGCATACATGAGTAATTTTACGTATTATTATAATACTTTCATTGGTATGATAATCATTATGTTTCATATTTAAATTATTATGTCATTATGTGTCCAATAACTTAGATATAATTCTGAATTATATATTATACAATATAATAGCAAGCTAGTTAGAATACTTTAATTATTTTCTATCATACATTTATGATTATTATTTGTGTGTCATAAGGAAGATGAATTTTCTATTATATAGGACTTAAAATTTTACAAATTGTGGAATTAATATCTATTGAAACTAATTGATAAATATTCAAGAACAGTTAGAAAAATATATTTATTTGTAATTTTGTTATTTCATGAGTCAGCATATTTTTGTAAACTTCTATTTTTCTACATATGATTTATTTTCAACTCAAATTATATTTTTCATTTAAAACATTAATTTACTATTTATTAAAAAGAAACAAACATCATGGGATTAATTCAATCTATGATAGTTTCATCATGTTGAATTTGTCAAAACATTAGGTTGTGGCATCTTTAGAATAAATTATTTGTCATGAATTCTCGACGCTGAATTATTTAGTTTTTCATGATCCTGATGCAACTATTATCTCGAATAATGTAACGCCGAGTCAGGATAAAGTCAAGGATATAATTTTACTTCGTCATCATCTGGATAAATGATTGAAGGTTAAATATTTGATAGTGAAAGATTCATTTGAATTATGGACTGATTTAAAAGAAATGTATGACCAACTAAAGGCCACAGTTTTCCAAGAAGTCGTTACAAGTGGATGCACTTACAGTTTCAAGATTTAAAAATCATAATTGAATATAAGTTTGTTGTATTCAGGATTGTTTCCCAACTGAGATTATGAGGAAAAACTATAAATGATGAGGACATGGTGAAAAGACACTTACTATTTTTCATGCCTCAAATGTGATAATGCAACAACAATACCATGAAAAGAATTTTCAAAAATATTCTGAATTGAGCTCATGCCTTTTGGTGGTTAAGAAACATAATATCCTCTTAATGAAAAATCATGAAGTTCATCCCACTAAAACTGCTCTATTATTAAAAAAAAAATGAAATAGAAGGACATGACCAACTTGAAAAAAAGACAAAATTGGGGTTAAAATAACGCGCATAGGCATGGCAATTATAGGGGACAACATAATAATCGTCGTGGTGGTGATAACCATAAAAGAGAAACCTAAATGAATTCCAAAGTAATAAGTTAAGAGGCCATTATCATCATTATGATCTAAAAATATTGAGAAGATGTTGGACGCCTAAGCATTTTGCTAAGTTTATCAAAATTCTTTTAAAAGAAAAGAAAATGAAGGTGGGGCCACTTCGAGTGTCCGAATGGAGTTACACTTGACTTTCAAAAATGATGATGAGGTAAGTCCTTCACAAAAATATGATGACAATGTTGAGGTGAATTTGGCTTTGAAAGATAATGATTTTGATGGCCTTGATGATATTACTCATTTGAAAGTTGTAGACTTCTTGGGAGATCAAAATGAAAGTTGGATCAATTTAATGGAGAAATTGACATATTGTTGTTTTATTCATGTTTTTTCTTATGTTATTTTATTATTCAGCAAAAAAATTCAAATTTTCTTTCAAGATTGTGAGATTTTTAATATTCCAGAATAATAAGCCTAATTTTGTGTAGTTAAAATCCTAACCAATGGACAAAAGTTATGAACTGGTAAGTATAGAAATTCAAATTTTGATTTAGGCTTACCTTCACAATAAGGTGAGACGATGGGCATCAAATAAGCTAGTAATTATTGAGTTGAGATTTGTAGGTTGTCTGGGATGAACCTCATGCCAATAACGGAGAGTTTTTCAACTTTCACCATGTCGATTTCATTTGCTTCTCTTACACTTCATTTTTTCTTTATCTTTGTTTGTGCATCCCAAACTTTTCTCTTTTATTCCTCCTCTCTTAAATTACTACTACAATGTTTTTTACTTCTAATCATTTACTGCATTATTTTTTTACTTTTATTTTTTGTATAAATAAAATTTTAAAATATTTTGAATGCTTTGAATGTGGATGTCCTTTCGTAATACCTCTTGTTGAATTTAGTTGTTTTTTTTTAATTTAGTAAAATCTGTATTTATTCAACAAAAACTTCAAACACATGTAAATAATCATATGAACAATGAAATGAAGTTTAAACACTGTATTTACAACTTTAAAATTTTAACAATAAGTTCAACCCAACTTATGAACATCAACAAAATAAAGTTCAAACTATCTTCTGAAAAATAGCAAGTCCAAATGTTAAGAATTTCAACACAAGTTCAACCAACTTATGAAATATCAAAATAAAGTTTAAAGAACTTCAAACACAAGTTCAAACAGTTGAAGAACTATCAATATGAAGTTCAAACTATTTTGTGGAAAAATAGTAAAGCTAACTTTAAGAAAAAGAGATAAAACATACAGATTCAAGTCCACCGAATTCACGGAGTGTCCTTAAGAAAATTATTCTCCTCAAATACCTAAGGTTATGTAATATATCCTCTCAGGATAAAATGAATCACTTCGACAGAATAGCGGTACCTCAAATTCTATCAAACTACAAACTCACTTAACGGTAGCAAATCACGCTAGAGTTTTTCAAGAATAAGGAGTTTTTTTCTTCAGATTTCATATCTATACCTAAGAAAAAATTCAGATATTTATAGCCATCAAGGTGTTACTTAATAAAGAAAAGCAATGGTTCAGAAAGGTGCACCATTCATAAAGGTGCAACTCTTAAAAAAGTTAGAATCCTTTGGAAAGGTCATAACCATCCAATCTGAAAAGATACCTATTCAAATTACATCTTTTCTCTTAGTGTCTTTCTAGGAAAAATACGTATTCATTTTCCATTCACGCTTCTTAAAAATCCAATAATACCCACATGAATTGGGAATAACTATTTTATAAAAAAATTTATAGATAAGTGTATAATTTACAAGCAAAGACTAGTTGCATCTAGATAAGAGGGTTTTCCTTTGAACTTTCCAATCGGTAGATTTGATATCTTTGAACCATTGAAATTTAATGTACACCTAGACAACATAAGTCATACAACCAGCCTTTTATTATTTATGGTTCTCACAATTTTGTTCGTTTCAACCATGAGCACGTTCTGGTTTCATGAGAGCGTAAAGAATAGGCCTTTACTAACACTCTCTTTAAAGAAGCTTCCACTTTACTGTAAGACCCCATAAAATTCTTAGCTTAACTCAGTCCTTAAAAGCTTGTTACGGGGTCCCAGACTTAGAAAATTCTAGCTAAGTATTCAGACTTAGTATTATTTTGGCGCCTTCGTAAGTTGGAAACACTATTTCATGACCTCTATGACCTTAAAATGTCAATATTTAGGTTGATTCATGATTAAGAATGTCAGTAGGTGTTCCCGGATGAGTTTTGGATTTTTCAAACCTCATTTGAACCACGTTTGGGAATCCAAAATAGTGTATCAATGCGATCTCGGTGAGGCGCATTAGCCATTATGTCGATCAATATTTTCCTTGGCTTTCAATGGAAATTTCTAGTGAACCGACATGGACTTGATGCGATGTGTTGGTCATTACATCAATGCCAATGACACGATGGTCGGCCTGCGCATCGATGGTTTAGCTTTCAGTCTTTTAAACCCGTATCCAGAGGGGCCTTTTCCCACCTTATATCAGCCCTTAAAACATATCATTAAGCCATCCAAGAGGCAAAATATACTCATTCTCTTAAGCATTTATCAAGAACAAACCCTAGTTCATTACATTCAAGATCCAAGACTCAAGGTTTCCACCATTATTCTTCAAGAATTCGCCAACTAAAGTATGTGAAGTATTTATCCAAGGGTTCCTTCCACCCTTGGGGTCCAAGAAACTCTTTTAAACTTCAAGTAGTTGGAATTTATGACTTACATGATTAGAATTAAAGTGTATTCATGATTACTATTTGAATTAGATTTCTGTTTCATAATTTATTATATGTTTCATATGGAATTGGTTATTATGTGTGTAGATTCATATGAATCCATGTTAAAACCCCTTGAAATTGTGAAATTAGAAGTGAATCATGATGCTCTCTTATTATGTGCATATATTATGCTTGCCAAGTGCTTGATGAATTGTTCGTGTGAACTAATAAGAGAAATAAATCATGTCATGCTAGCTTATGTGTAAGTTATATCATGCAAGTGTTTGATAAAATGTCTCTATAGATACATTATGAACAAGTGTACATTCTATGCTATACAAGATTATGTGATGCTTTACTTTTTAGGATATCGAGTCCTGAGGGTATTTAATACCCGATAATTTAGCAATTTACCTAGAGCCAGTGTCAGATACAGAATAATCTCGGTCATGTCATGATCAGTAGTACTCTTAGTCAGATACAAGACTTAGGAAAACTCAGTAGACTCTCTATTAGTCCAGTCCAGTTCAGTATTCAGTTCAGACCCTACATAAATTCAGTTAGTCAATAGAATTCAGTAGTATTCCATTAGTCAAAGAAACTCAGTTTAGTTATGTTAGACAGTATAATCAGCAACAGTCTAGTCAAGCCTAGTATGAACTAGAAAATCAGTTCAGTGTCTATTCAGATGGGAGTAGGATTTAGCACCAAGTTAAAATAGGGATGTGGCATTCCTGCCAGCAGAGGGTTTGACCCTTAGTAGCAATCCCTGCATTATAGAACTACATAGCCAGTGTAGGTTGAGATATCTTACTGCCAGATATAATGAGGGTTGATACATCTCATTCGAGTTTTCCTGCCAGCGAGGGTTGACGAAAGAGCTTCCTGTCACTGAAGGTTAACACACACCTATTCATTATGCATGGCACGATATTGACACCCTTCTAACTGGGGTTATAGGTTGGACCTTAATCTATTTAGAAAGGGGCATGTCGGTTAGATGATTACCTCCTATAGTCTCAGTTTTAGATTCAGTCTCAGTATAAAACTCAGTTTAGTTCTACAGATTCAGGACTATCAGACACAGTCACTCAGTTTAGTACGGAACTCAGTATAGTTCCACAGAATCAAGACTGTCAAATACAGTCATTCAGTTATCAGTAATTCAGTATCAGTATACTCATATATCAGTTAATCAGTATTCAAACTCAATATTCAGTGTTATCACAATCTCAATTACAGTTCACGTATTCATACATATACTCTTATTCAGTAATATTCATGTCATTCAGTCAGTATTGTTCATGCATATGAACCCATGCATTTTAGCCTACCTCACTTAGCATACCATTATATTCAAAGTACTGATGTATACTTTTCTCTTGCGTTATGATATTTTATATCATAGGTTCAGACACACGGGCTCCCGAGCACCCTTAGAAGTTCAAATCTTCAGCAGTTAGAGTTAGTGGTGAGTCCTTATAGTTTGAGGACTTGATTATTATTTTAGCATTTTAGTTTATTTTAGTAGTCAGAGTTAGTTGGGGACTTGTCCCATCAACTCCACATTTCAGACAGTTTAGAGGCTTTTCAGACTAGAGTATTTTCAGACAGATATTTTAGTTTTTGTATTGTTATACCATATTTATTTTTATTATAGTATTAAACCTTATGACATATTTTGCACCTAATTTATGCATATTGCACTATTATCATTTAGTTAATACAGCAGGTACCGGTCATGGGTTAGCCTGTGGTCCTTCGAGATTATGAGCACCGTGTAGTATTCGGGGTACAGACTTAGGGCGTTACAAACTTGGTATCAGAGCCTAAGGTTCAACAGAGTCCTAGGAAGTCTAAAATTCAAATCTAGTAGAGTTTTGTACATGGGTATGTAGCGTTCCACACTTATGAATAGGAGGCTACGACATATTTTAGGAAAAGTTTCCTTTCTTTCAGTATTCATATCGTGCGAGTGAGCATGAGCTCTAGTTAAACTCCCTGTCTAATCCAAATTTCTCTTCTATTTACAGAACATGACTCCAAAGAGGACTAAGAAAAGATGAATGTGATACCATCCAGAACCCCAGCCCATTCCGCTAGATCCTCTGGATGAACACATCTCCCACGCTAAGTTCAGAGTAGTCACTACCCTAGCTCATTCTGTGGTAGCCTAGAATAAATGTCTAGTTGCTGTTCTAACTAACCCATTGGCCAATACTACTGCTTCCAGGATTTGAGACTTCACCCGAATGAACCCTCCATCTTTTCAGGGTCTAAGTCAGATGGGGACCCTCAAGAATTTCTTGATCAGGTGCAGAAAGTTACTGATATCATGAGAGTTACTATTGTTAAGAGCACTGAGTTGGCCACATACATTTATAAGATGTGGAACGCTCATGATTTAAACAGTGTAAAGCAGAAAGGGATAGGGAGCACTAGCTGTCCAGTAGTACCCATAATTGCCTCATTTCTTTTTGGACCACTTTCCACCATCCCTGCTGCTGACTTCATCCTTGTTTTGAATGCCAGAATTTCTTGTTCTGCCTTCCCCAATCTTAACCTACTTCCTCTTCTCTTCCTCAACTTGTTGCATATACACAACCAACCTAGAAATATCCATGTCTTTGTTTAATAAGGAAACCTTGCTCTCCAAAATTAAATCTTAAGATAACCCAAAAGTAAACTTCCTCATTCTAGCCCTCATGCTAGAAATAAACTCCAAAGAATATCAGGATAACTGGTGAAATTTCAAGGAATACTCCTTGACTGGCATCCTGCCTTACTTCAGATTTATGAATTCTCCAGCCTTCTCCTCCCTCATCTTCTAAGGAAAGAAGCTATCGATAAAAGCTTGAGAAAAGTTCTCCCATAAGGCAGACTCAACATCCACACCCCTGAGCTACTCCCATTCATATCACTGATTATCTACACCCTTCAATTGATAGGTTGAAAACTCTACACGTTACACCTCGGTAATATGCATCACCCAAAATATCTTTTCCCTTTCATCCTTGAAGCCCTGAGGATCCTCCTCAACTTCTATACTAATAAACACAGGAGGATTCAATCTCATAAATTGGCCAACTCTAGTATCCTAAGATGATAGAGCAACAGAATCCACATGCTCAATCTGCGAGGTAACCAATTGAGCGAGCAAATAGATCGACTGGAAAAGCTCAGCATTAGATATGTCATCTTGAGATATCTTAGGAGGGATAGGATGGACTAGTAGAGCTCCATTAGGACCATCAGAGACAGTGGCCCTGGACCTAGTCTGAACCCTTAGGGAGCTCCATTTCCATTGTCTTTAGATAGGAAGAAGGGTTCCTACGGACATTAGATTTTCTTAGAGGCATGATCTGAAAGGCGAACAAACAGGAATTAGAGAGATTTAAGACCTTAGACTCTACAGCCTAAAAATAGAACACAAAAAGAAGAAACATTCCTAAATTCCTTGTAGCCTCCCCTTTATGAGTGTAGCTCGCTATACATCCTTAAAAAGACTCTAGTCGATATGGCTTTGTGGACACCAAATTGACCATGAACCTACGCTTTGATACCAATCTGACATGACCAAAACTAGGTCATGGCTATGTTTGGTATCTCAATTCAAATCAAGACCGAAGACCACCCCCAATACCCATACCATTGACCACCCTTCACCACATGTTGGATGAATTCTAAACATATAACAAAATAAGATAACATTAATTTAAAGACATGATAAAAAGTCTATAATCAAAACCAAAATCCATGACCAATAATTCAACCAGTACTAATCCTAATGCCAATACCAATACCAATACCAAAGTTAACACTAATATCGACACCGCTTATGCCCATAGTGGTCCAACAAAGCCTCTAATCAAATCTAATGAATATTTAGTCGGTACATGCCCCCGATCATAGACAAAACCAAACCTAAAGAATCAAAAAGTCATAAATAAATCCACAACATAAAATGGGGTCTTCCGAAGTATGGAAGCTCACCACTTCAATCCGACTCAAAAGCTGTCCCCGAATTGTAAAATCACTAAGCAGGAGGGATGGAAGTATGGCCGATTCCTGTATCACGTGGGGATACAACGTCCAAAGATGGTTAGCAGGGTGAACGCTAGCATATAACTCAGGGATAAGGATAAAGTAACTCTATTAATCCAAAATCAAATCAAACCAATGCTCATAAACCATATGCAAATACATATATTTATACCATGCCAGGATAGAGAACAAGGTTTAGCATGTATTTTAACCTTAATATGAATTGTGTAGCTTTATCATTATAAATTCACTATGAGATATATGGGTCCAATATTACCCCCTGAACAGACCCCAATGCGTGTAGCTGTATGAATTAAAGATACCATGGATGGTTAGGGATTCCCTTGTACCTTTCACCCTCCATAAGACATATATACGTGTATAGACTTAGGGGATTACCTTGTACCCCACAAGCTCAAGGTCACGAAGACCACCCCTACTGTTAGCAAACATGAGTTTCCAGTGTCTGTCCTTCAAACTCACACCTTTAGGGCTAGCTATCACAACCTCCATTATTTCCCAATTAAAACATTTAACACATAATCAACAACCAATTCCAGGAGTCAATTATTAAGGTATTATTATGTGGTATCATTATACCGACCATAGCTTGCAAGCAATATTATTAAACCAAGACTTAGGGGATTTTCATGTACCCCAGAGACTCAATTATTAAAATCACTTGGGGGAATCCCATGTACCCTACAAGGTTTTCAAAATCATCATTAACCATTTTTCCATTTATGCAATGCATCAATTTAAGTAATAAATCAAACCAAACACCTTGGGGATTCCATTGTATCCCTAATTCAAATTTCTATTTTTCTCATAACTATAAACCAATTTTACAATACAGGGTTGGGGTCATAACCACTTTAAAAGTCACAAGTTTAGAGAAAATTACCATTCTCAAGTTCAATCACCATACCCATGCACCCATATGTTTGAAACCATATTTAAAAACATAGAAAACCATAATTAAACCATGGGAAAACATCATTCAACAATAAGCATTCAAAAACCCCAACCTTTAATTCAAAACCATAATAATACAATGAAAGCCATACATCAAAACATGTGATTTTAATAAAATAACAATGAGGGAAGAGTGATATACCTGGGATGCCAAGAAATTTGGAAGAGATATAACCCTTAGAACCTTAGATGATCACTTTCTTTAAAACCTAGCCTTAGCCTGAACAGAGAGTTTGAGATAGAATTTAGGAGTGTTTTATAGGGAATGATGTGATAATGAAGTCCCAAGGAAGGTCTTAATTTGTGGGATCCAAGGGGTAAAAGAGAAAAATGTCTAAAGTGGCCCTAACTTAGAAGATGAAAAAGTATCGTCCTTGGTTACGAGTCAACCTCTTAACCCGTACCCACACCTTACGACTCGTGACCACGAGTAATAACCAGGATAGTCTCCAGGACCCCCCGACACTGTTATCCTTATGACTCATCTCACCAACTCGTAACATGAACTTACGACTCATAGGGTTTTACTCGTGATCAACATAGAACCCAAATAAATCAAACACTGGACATCCTATGATTAGAACCTATGACTCGTAACATATCCTTATGACTTATAGTAAGCCACTCTTACTCAAAGCAGAACCTTGCCACTAAGTTTCAGATTTGGTTACGATCAGGGTCCTATAATCTGTAACCACACCACGAGTTGTGACCAAGGAAGTGAGCCCAAAGCTCAAGAATTTCCAAGGGTAAACAATTTGAGGTATTTTTGTTTTAACACATCCCTATGTTCAAATTTATATTTCTCACTCATTTATTGAAATGTCTTATGCTTTGGGTCGTTGAACTTTGATCTCATACCACTTTTTAAAGAATTTTTATCGTATTTTATGATCATTCAGTGCTAGAGGGTTATGAACATCCGATACTTATCTATTTATACATGTCTTTATTTTCAAGTTATAAGTCAGTCAAACCATGATTTCATTACTACATTCAGAACATCATGTTCATGCTGAGCACTTATCAGTACAGTATCATATCATGTTAAACTAATAATAATAGCAGTGCTAGTTTAGTTGGAAGTAGGATTTAGCACCGAGTGAACCTAGGGACGGCGACTCCCCCATCAGCTTAGGTGAAGTCGTTAGTAGCAATCCCTAAGTTTCAAAACTACGTAGACAACATAGGTTATGAGGGTCCACCCATCAGTTTAGGCTTGACAACCTGGTCCTTCGAGATAACAAATTAGTGGATCCACACAGTCAGTGTTAGTACCTATGGCAAGATACTGGCACCCTTCCAACTAAGGTTACAGGTTGGACCTCGATTAGCTCAGATTAGGGAATGTCGGTTACATAATAGCTCCCACAATTTAAGTTCCGTTCAGTATTCAGAATATGTTAGTTCAGGTTTGATGACCAAGTGTACAAATATCAGTTATTCCATTTATTAATTACTCAACTATTCAGCTTTATAGATTATTTCAGAACACGTTTATGCTTAGTCTTGAATTCATTTTACATGCTTATGTTCTTACGCTCAGTACTCACATATGATCTTCAATACAACTTTACATCATTAGATTTATATAAAATATTCATATTTCTACTGCTTCCTAGCTTACAAAATTATTTTTAGTTCATGATTTATAAATTTCACCGTGACTTACCGTCTCTATGTGCATACAAGTTTTAAAATACATACTTCAACAATTAACTTATGTACACAACTTTAAAGTATTTTTAAATATTTTCATGATGTAGTGTGTGTGTCCCTATATACTCAGTACATTCCAAAGTACTTACCACATATATGCATTTGTGGCTACATTCCTTCATGATGTAGATACCAGATATAATCCATACATCATTTTCTGACAGTTCTTAGCATTTAGATAGTAGGTGATGATTTCTCTTATTTCCAGTCAGTTGTAGTTCATGTATTGTATTGTTATTATTCTCATGTATTGATTTGTGGTAGTTGGAGGCATGTCCCAGCCACCTACAAAAAGTATAGTAGAGGCTTCATAAATAGTCAATCAGAGTCATGATATGTAATTCAAGTTCTTTCTTTAGATTTATCATATTGTAAACTTTAGCAGTATTTCATTCATTCAGATTTTCTCATGATTATGCTTTTGCTCAGCAAATTTATCTTGTATATAAAATTTAAATCAGTTGCTCAAGTATCATTCCAGTACATGGGTTAACTTGGGATTACTTGTCTTTTAAGCATCATGTTACGACTAGGGATAGTCTCGAGTCATGACAAACATGCATCGAATGCACTTGATCTATTGATAGATTTGATATCCTTGAACCATCAAACTTTATGTACACCTAGATAACACAATTCATACAACCATCTTTTTACTATTTATGGTTCTCACAATTTTATTTGTTTTAGGAATAAACACGTCCAAGTTTCATGAGTGCATAGAGAATAGGCCTTTACTAACATTCTCCTTGAAATGGATTCCACTTCACCCTCACATAAGTGATTCCTAAATATTTAATCCTATAGATCAAAGTATTTGGTCAAACCTACCAAACTTAAAAACCATTAAAAATCTTCAAATCATAAGCCTTATCCTTATTCTCCAAACATTGTCTTTATCATGAAAATAGGTTGAGTATTTTTAGAATATTGAACCATCAGTCACAATTTTATTTGATCTCCTTGAACCTAGCTCTTGGGATCTCCATTCTGCTAGGTAGAGTTACCATCATGCTGACTTGTCCTAGGTCTTAAATCTATTCTCATTGATGATCTTTCAACTCTCTCTCTAGATATACATTTTTTTTGTAAGTGTGTCCGACACATTATCCTTTGACTTTACATAGATAACAGTGACAATTCCACTAAAGAGTAGTTATCTAATGGTATTATGTTTCCATCTTATATGATGATATTTATCGTTGTACACCATGCTCCCTACTCTACTTATTTACGCTTTACTATAATAGTGTATACATACTGGTGCCAAAGGTTTGGGTCAATAAGGAATATCTTTCAAGAAATTTTAGAGCCATTAATCTTCTTCACCGCCTTTATCTAGCACGATAAAATCAAATTCCAATGTACATCTAATACATGTCTGTTTGAATAATTTCTAAAAGAATGTTTCTCCACCTAAAGTAAGTACATATCCACTCGTGAATTTTACTTCATTCGATCTGGTGATCTAATTTGTATCACTATATCCTTCAATTACCATTGGATATTTATAATAATGCAAAGCACAGTCTTGAGTATGTTTTAGATACTCCAAAACTCTTTTCATTGCCATCCAATGAGTTTGATTAGAATTACTCATGTACCAACTCAATTTACTAATAGCACATGCTATATCTGTTACATACAATTCATGATATACATCAAAATTTCCAACACTCTTGCATAGTCCAACTTTGAGTCACTTTTACCTCCATTCTTTTGAAGTGCAATTCTCACGTCTAATGGAGTCCTGGCAATACCAAAATCAAATTACCTGAACTTATCAAGTACCTTTCTAATGTAATGAGATTGCGACAATGCCAACCCTTGTGGAGTTTTATGAATTCTTATCCCTACATATTCGCAACTCCATGATCTTTCATATCAACTTTTCTCTTAAACATTCATTTCATAGCATTTATGTCAAAAATGTCTCTACTGATGACCAACATATCATCCACATACAAACAAACAATGACTTTGTGATTTGGAGTGTCTTCAATGTAAACACTTTATCATATTCATTTATCTTGAATGCATTTCCAACATAGTTTGGTCAAACTTTGCATGCCACTTTTTGGGTGCTTGTTTTAGTCCATACAATAACTTAACTAGTTTGCACAATTTTTTCTTTACCAAGAGCTACAAAATCCTCAGGTTATTCCATGTAAATTTTTTTCTCTAATTCTCTATTTAGGAATGTTGTGTTCACATCCATTAGATGTATTTTAAGATCATATACCGCCACTAAGGCATTAAACATCTGAATGGACGCTATCCTTATTACAGGCGAGTACGTATCAAAATATTCAAAGCCTTCTTTTAGTTTAAAGCCTTTCACTACAAGTCTTGCCTTGTATTTGTCAATAGTATCATGAGCTTTCATTTTTCTTTTGAAGATCCATTTAGAACCTAAAAATTTATTTCCTACAGGAAGATCAACCAACTCCCAAATATGGTTGCTTAAGATTGAATCAATCTCACTATTGATTGCCTATTTCCAAAAGGGAAGCATCAAAGTTGACATCGATTGTTTAAATGTTTGATGCTCATTTTTAAGAACAATATTACAAAATCTAATCAAAATGACGTTGACGTTCTTTGACATATAATATGCCTTGAATTTTCATCATTAGTTTATTCTCACTTGGTTCATCTTGAGGTCATTTAGACCCTCACTAGACTGCTCATGTACACTTTTATATGGATAAATATGTTAAAAACTCAGCATTATTTGATTTAATTATCATATTTTCATTGATATTCAGATGTTTGGAATTATGAACCAAAAATTGACATGCTTTACTGCTTTTAACATATTCAATAAACACGCAGTCCATAGTCTTAGGTCCTATGTTTACCCTTTTAGGCATAGGAACTTGGATTCACTAGACACCCTCACATTTTGAAATATTTCAAGTTGATTTTTTTTCCTTTTCATTTTTCATAAGGAATTGAACGGGTCTTACTACGGGGCACACTATTGAGTATTTAATTAGCTGTAAGGATATCTTCCCCCCATAAGTATTATTGTAAACCCAAATTTATGAGTAAGGCATTCATCATTTCCTTTAATGTTCAGTTTTTCCTTTCTACAATCCCATTTGATTGAGGTGAATTCGGGGTAGTAGTTTGATAGATAATTTTATTTTTTATACATATCTCCGCAAAAGGAGATTCATATTTTCAACTCTTATTACTTCTTGTCATTTTGATCTTTTATCCAGCTGATTTTCAACTTCAGTTTTATATTACCTAAATGTTTCTATTGCTTCACCTTACCATTTCGAAAATAAACATAACAATATTTAGTGCAATCGTCAATAAAATTTATAAAATATTTTTTGCCACCACGAGATGATGTTGACTTCATATCATAAATGTTTGTGTGAATTATGTCTAAGGGGTTGAAATTTCTTTCCACGGACTTATACGGATGCTTCACATACGTTGATTCCACATATGTTTGAAACTTTGATTTATTGCACTTAAAGTTAGGCAAAACATCTAAGTTAATCAATTTTTGCAAAGTTTGATAATTGACATGTCCTAAACGTTCATGGCGCAATTCATTTGACTATAGCAAGTAACGACAAGCCTCAACTTTTTTCATTTAAAAAACCATACATCAAGTTTGAAAAGGCCCTCTTTAAGGTAACCCTTTCCTACATACATTTTATTCTTGCTTATTACAACTTTCTCTAAAACAAACACACACTTAAATCTATTTTTTAACAAGAAGTGTTGTTGATACTAAGTTCTTCCTAATAGTAGGAATATGGAGAACATTATTGAGAGTCAACACCTTGTCGGAAGTCATTTTTAGGAATATCTTCCCATTTTCTTCAACCTTGATTATTGTATTATTTTCCATGAAGATCACTTCTTTGGGACCAGCGGTATCATAAGTAGCAAAAGCTTTTTTGTTCCCATAAACATGTCTAGTGGGTCCTGAATCAAACCATCATTCATTTGGATATCCAACTAGATTTCTCTCAATGATCATAACATATATATTTTCAATTTTTACTATTATTTCCAATGTGTTTATGTGATCTCTTTTCTTTTTCTTATTTAGAACTTGACTTTAGAGCTTTGTGGCGAACATTACTACAATTGTAGCACTTGTCTTTGAATGTTTTCTTGTTCTGCTCTATCTCTTGTCTAGAAGACTTCTTCATCTTCTTATTATTTAGAGCATCATCCTTAACAAGATTTGAAACCATCATTGATGATATTTCATTTAACTCATTATCCTCTTCTATCGTGGAATGACTCATATGATCTTCCATACCAAACAATTGATTTTCTCATTATTTTTTTCTGGAATATGAGGATCTATACTTTTGGACATTTGCATTTCAAATTTGGTCAGCCAAAATAACAACATTTGCTTTCATTCTTTGAAGTTTACACCAAAAACATTAGATTCTTTTAAGTTCACACCAAAAAATTAGATTCTTTGAAGTTCACACACAAAAAAATTTAGTGTTTCTACCATTTTTATTGCTTGAGTAATATCTTAACAACTTAATGACGTAACATTGGCTATCATTGTGACAACGCCATTTATAATTGAATTAATTTATTGTTCAGATTCATTCATTATTTTCCTGTCAATCTTTGACATACACTTTACTATTTCAAAATACTAAAAAACTTTAATATTTAACCAACTTATTTCTAGTCAATGATGAAGTTTTTATATCTTCAAAACATCAACCGAATCGGTGAAGTTTTTATATTTTTCAAACCGAATTCCCATACTGATTTCTCAGTGAAGTTTTTATATTCTTCTAACTAAGGGAGTAGAAATCAAAAGATTTTAGTCTCCACAAAATCATACCCAATACAGATTAACCAAGTACTTGATTTATAAGTGGTGATAATTTTTTTCTTTTTACCAAATAAGCACAAAAATATATATCTAATTTCCTTAAGATTGTTGTTTTTCTTGAGTTTAGTAAAATCTGAATTTTTTTTAAAAAGACTTCATACACATATTCAAATAATCATATGAACAATCAAATGAAGTTTAAACACTGTATTATAACTTTGAACAATAAGTTCAACCCAACTTATGAACATCAATAAAATGAAGTTCAAACTATTCTTTGGAAAATAGCAAAATCAAATGTTAAGAATTTCAAAACAAGTTCAGCCAACTTATGAACTATCAAAATAAAGTTTCAAGAATTTCAAACACAAGTTCAAACAGTTGAAGAACTATCAATATGAAGTTCAAACTAATTTTTGGAAAAATAGTAAAACCAAACAACAACAACATACCCAGCGTATTCCCACCTAGTAGGGTCTGGGGAGGGTAGAGTGTACGCAGACCATACCACAACCTCAAGAGAAGTAGAGAGGCTATTTCCGATAGAACCCTGGCTTAAGACCAATAACAGTATAACAAATACAAAAAGTAAGCAGATACAAACTAGTATGGTACACAAAACAAACTAACAGTATAACAAACACAAAAGATAAGTGCATAATAAACTAGTACGGGATGCACAAAAGTCAACACCACTAACCCCAAAAACTACAGCCCCAACACTACGAACCATAAACTCCATACCCAAAGGAGCACTCCCCTATTACTACCGCCGCACTTCTACCCCCTAACCCTCTACCCTAATCTGTGTCTTTCACACCTTCCTATCAAGGGTTATGTCCTTTGTAAGCTGTAATTGGTTCTGTCCTTAAGAAAATTATTCCCCTCAAGTACCTGAGGTTATAAAATATATCCTTCCTGAATAAAATGAATCACTTCAACGGAATAGCAGCACCTCAAATTTTGTCAAACTATGAACACACTCAACGGTAGCAAATCACACTAGAGTTTTTTTAAGAAAGAGGGGTATTTTTTTCTTCAAATTTCATATTTATACATGAGCAAAAATTTAGTTATTTATAACCATCAAGGTGTTGCTTCATGAAGAGAAACAATAGTTCAGAAAGGTACACACAGTCATAAAGGTGCAACTCTTCAGAAAAGTTAAAATCCTTTGGAAAGGTCATAACCATACAATTCGAAAAGGTGCCTATTATAATTAAATCCTTTCTCTTGGTGTCGTTCCAGAAAAGCTATTTATTTTTCATCCACATCTCTTAAAAACTCAACAGTTTTCTCTTTCGTAACTCTCTTTGACATTTTTATACTAAATGAATATACATCATTTAATTCTTGTAACTTGAGAAATCCTTTTATTTTTTAACTAGGTAATCATTATTCAAGAAAGACACGATCAAAAGATACAGAAGAATGTAAGAAATAAACAATCTCTGTCATAACTCTTGTCTTCATTTATTGTTTAGTATTTATATTTTTGTCTCATTTTAAAACATGTTATAAACTCGAGTCTCTAACCAGTTGAAATCCATGTAAATCAGAATCATTTATTTTAAAAAAAAATAGTCAATTTTCTTTTTGATTCAGGCATGCACTCCTAGATTTATAGTATCTCTAATAAGATCTCCGTAAGTCATCAATCATCATTTTAATTACTGCATACATAAGTAGTTTTAGGTATTATTATAATACTTGAATTGGCATGATAATCATTATGTTTTATGTTTAAATTATTATGTTATTATGTGTTCTACAACTTATTTAGAATTTTGAATTAAATATTATTTAATGTAATAGCAAGCTAGTTAGAATACTTTAATTATTTTCTGTCATACATTTATGATTATTATTTGTGTATCATAATAAAGATGATTTTGTATAATTCTTACAAATTGTGTCGTTAATATCTATTGAAACTAATTGATAAATATTCTAGAATAGTTAAAAAAATATCTTTATTTGCAATCTTGTTATTTCATGAGTCAACATATTTTTGTAAACTTTTATGTTTCTGTTATGATTTTTTTTATACTCATATTATATTTTGCCATTAGAAACATTAATTTAATATTTATTATAAAGAAACTAACGTCATGATTTAATTCAATCTATGATAATTTTTATTATGTAGAATTTGTCAAAACATGAGGTTGTGGCATTTGATATCTTCAAAATAAATTATTTGTCATGAATTCTCGACACTAAAATTTACCTCGTTGTTTATGATCTTGATGCTACAATTATCTCAAATAATTAAGCGTCGAGTCAAAATAAAGTCAAGGCTATGATTTTCCTTTGTTATCATCTGGATAAGGATTGAAGGTTGAATATCAGATAGTGAAAGATCCATTTGAATCGTGCACCGATTTAAAAGAAAGGTATGGCCACCTAAAGGCCACAGTATTCCCAAAAACTCGTTACAAGTGGATGCACTTACAATTTCAAGATTTTAAAATCATAATTGAATATAAGTTTGTTGTAATTGTTTCCCAACTCAAATTATAAGAAAAAACTATAAATGACGAGAACATGGTGGAAAAGACATTATTTTCATGCCTCAAAAGTGATATTGCAACAATAATATCATAAAAAAAATTCACAAATATTCTGAATTAATCTCATGTCTTCTGTTGGCTGAGCAACATAATACTTTTTTAATGAAAGATCATATAGTTCGCTCCACTGAAACTGATCCATTATAAAAAGAAAAAAAAGAGAGATAGAAGAATATGATCAGTCTGGAAAAAGACAAAATTGGGGTTAGAATAATGTACATAGGCATGGCAATTGCAGGGGACGACATAATAATCACTGTGATGGTAATAATCATAATAGAGAGAGCCAAATGAGCTCCCAAAGCAATCATTCAACAGTCTATTATCATCATTATGACCTAAAAGACATCGAAAAAATGTTGGACGCCTAAGAATTTTGCTAAGTTTATCAACATTCCTTTAAAAAAAATGAAGGTGAGGCCTCTTCGAGTGTCCGAATGGAGTCATATTTGACTTTTAAAAGTGATGATGAGATAGAGCCTTCACAAAAATATGATAATAATGTCGAGTTGAATTTGACTTTGAAAGATGATAATTTTGATAGCCTTGATGATATTACTCATTTGAAAGTTGAAAACTTCTTTGGAGATCAAAACTAAAGTTTGATCAATTTATTGAAGAAATTGATATGTTGTTGTTTTATTTATGTTTTTTCTTATGTTGTTTTATTATTCAGAAAAGAAAATTTTTAATTTTATTGCAAGATTGTGAGATTTTGAATACTCCAAAATAATAAGTCTAATTTTGTGTTGTTAAAACCTAATCAATGAATAAAAGTTATGAACTGGTAAGTGTAGAAGTTTAGATTTTGATTAGGGTTACCTTCGCAACATGGTGAGACGATGTGCGCCAAATAAGCTAGTAATTATTGAGTCGAGATTTGTAGGTTGTCTGAGATGAACCTCGCGCCAATGGCGGAGAGTTTTTCTTTTTTCACCACGTCAATTTTATTTGCTTCTCTTACACTCCATTTTTTCTTAATTTTATTTGTGCATCTCAAATTTTTCTTTTTTATTTCTCCTTTTCTAAATTACTCTACAATGTTTTTGACTTCTGATCATTTATTGCATTATTTTTTATTTTAATTTTTCTTTATAAATTAAATTTTAAAAAATATTATAAATGCATTGAATATGGATGTCCTCTCGTAATGCCTGTTGTTGAATGTAGTTGTCTCTTTCATAATTCTCTTTGACATTCTTATACTGAATGAATAAACACATTTAATTCTTGTAACGTGAGAAGTCATTTTATTCTATAAATAGGCGATCATTATTCAGGAAAGACACAATCAAAAGATGTAGAAGAATGCAAGAAATAAACAATCTCTATCATAACTCTTGTCTTCGTTTATTGTTTAGTATTTATATTTGTGTCTCATTTTAAAATACGCTATCAACATGTGTCTTTAACCAGTTGTGATCCATTTAAACCAGAATCATCTCTTTTTATAAATGGTAGTCAATTTTCTTTTTGATTTAGATATGCACTCCTAGATTGATAATATCTCTATTAGGATCTTCGTAAGTCATCAATCTATAATTTAATTACTGCATACATGAGTAGTTTTAGGTATTATTATAATACTTAAATTTGCATGATAATTGTTATGTTTCATGTTTAAATTATTATGTTATTATGTGTCCTATAACTTATATATAATTCTGAATTAAATATTATACAATATAATAGCAAGCTAGTTAGAATACTTTAATTATTTTCTGTCATACATTTATGATTATCATTGTGTGTCATAAGAAAGATGAATTTTATATTAATTAAGACTTAAAATTCTTACAAACTGTGGCGTTGATATCTATTGAAACTAATTGATAAATATTTTAGAACAATTAGAAAAATATCTTTATTGGCAATTTCGTTATTTCATAAGTCAACATATTTTTATAAACTTCTATTTTCCTGCATATGATTTATAAACTACTCATATTATAGTTTCATTTGAAACATTAATTTACTATTTATTATAAAGAAACTAACATCATGAGAATAATTCATTCTATGATAGACTTCGGAAAAATTATTTGTAATGAATTATTGATGATGAAATTTACCTAGTTATTCATGATTTTGATGCTACTATTACCTTGAATAATGCAACATCGAGTTAGGATAAAGTCAAGGCTATAATTTTCCTTTATCATCATATGGATGAAGGATTGGAGGTTGAATATCTAACAGTGAAAGATCCATTTAAATTGTGGATCGATTTAAAAGGAAGGTATGACCGACTAAAGGCCACGGTATTTTCAAGAAATCGTTACAAGTGGATATACTTACAATTTTAAGATTTTAAAATCATAATTGAATATAAATTAGTTGTATTCAAGATTGTTTCCCAACTGATATTATGAGGAAAAACTATAAATGATGAGGACATAATGAAAAAGACACTTACAATTTTTCATGCCTCAAATTTGATATTGCAACAACAATACCATGAAAAAGATTTTAAGAAATATTGTGAATTGATCTCATGCCTTCTGATGGCCGAGTAACATCATAAATTTTAATGAAAAATCATGTAGTTCATCCCACTAAAACTGCTCCATTATCGAATACAATGATAGAGCAGGACATGACTAGCCTAAAAAAAGGCAAAATTAGGGTTATAATAATGTGAATAGGTGTGACAATTGTAGGGGACAACATAATAATAGGCGTGGTAGTGATAACCACAAAAGAGAGAATCCAATGAATTCTCAAAGCAACCATTCAAGAGGTCATTATCATCGTTATGACCTAAAAGACATTGAAAAGATGCACCTAAATATTTTGCTAAATTTATCAATATTTATTTAAAATAAAGAAAAATAAAGGTAAGGCCTCTTCAAGTGCCCGAATGAAGTCACATTTGACTTTTAAAAATAATGATGAGGTAAGACCTTCATAAAAATATGATGAAAATATTGCAGTGATTTTGGCTTTGAAAGATGATGATTTTGATGGTCTTGATAATATTACTCATTTGAAAGTTGAAGACTTTCGTGGAGATCAAAATTAAAATTGATCAATATATTGGAGAAACTAATATTTTGTTGTTTTATTTATGTTTTTCCTTATGTTATTTTATCATTCAAAAAAAAAGTATTTAAATTTTATTGAAATATTGTGAGATTTTATAGTTCTTATCATATATTTTTTGTATGAAGATAAATAAAATTTTCTCAATCTACAACTGAATTCAGGATGTGTAATGGAGATATGCGCCATTTTGATAGTGCTACAACTCATGCTATATTAAGAGAAAAAAATATTTTTCTGATTTGATTATGAAAAAGGCTTATGTTAATACAACATCCGATAATACAAATTTAATTGAGGACTCTAAAAGAGATACTACATTGGGTGACAATTTGGCCATTGATAATTCATTATATTGATAAGTCTCAAAGAAACTTGTTAAGTTTTACGTTATTTGCCAAAATCATTATCACATTGAGACTGCCAATGAAGAAAATATTAAATACCTTTATATTTTTACTATAAAGGCGGGTAAAAAATTTGTACTTGAAAAACTACCTGCACTTTCTTTTGGATTGTACTATACAAGTATTGATATAATTGAATCACATGTCGTAGTAAATAAGAGGTTTATAGGTTCTAATGATTTTATTGTTTGGCATCACCAGTTGGATCATCCCAATTTTAATATGATGCGCAGAATTATTGAGAATTCACATGTTGGGATTGAATCTTCTGCATTTATAAAACGTATACAGGATAATATATATGGATCAATTCATTCTCCGTGTTGACCTTTCAAATATTACATGGTCTTGATAGATATATTTATAAGATGGTCACATGTGTGCATATTATCAACTCTTAATATGACTTTGGTGAGATTGTTGATGCAAATAGTAAGGTTAAACGTATAAAGATAATTAATTCGTCTGGATAATGTTGTTGAGTTTTTATCTGAGTACTTTATGATTATTATATATTCACTAGATAAAGTTTAACATCCGCCTGCTCACTTTCATGCTTAAAATGGTCTAGTAGAATCTTTGATTAAACGTCCTTAATTGATGGCTACACCATTTTTAATAAGGACAGTTTTTTTATTTTGATATGGAGGCATGAAACAATATTTGTGCGCATAAAGCCAATCAGTTATCATGAATTTTCCCTATTACAATTATTTTTTGGTCAGGAGCCAAATATTTTTCATCTTAAAAATTTTGAGTGTGCAATATATATTTTAATTGCTCCATCACAAGACACAAAGATTAATTCTCAAAAAAGATTGGGGATATTTGAAATCTATGACTGAAGATTTGTTTACAGCAAAATTTAATGAATGTCATTTTGATGAACTAGTATACCCAACATTAAGGAGAGACTATAAGCAACTTAAAATGAGATTGATTAATTACATTATCACTATCTCATTTAGATAAGAGAAAAAATTTATGGGAGCAAAAGGTTCAGAATATCATTTACTTGCAAAATTGTAAATCAGTTGTCAAATACATTTACTAACCTTTCAAGTTTACTAAATCTTACATTCCAGCTGCAAATGCTCCAGTTTAAGTTGATATTTCAATTAAATAAGTTGTAAATATAAATCAGTCCAGGCTACATTTGAAAAGTGGTAGTCTTATTGATTTCAAGTATAAAAATTCTCAAAAAAAAAAAATCAAACTGAACACGATATGATGACAATTTCTCAAAAAAAAAAAATTCGAGACATAATAATTGATAAGACCACCAATGAAGTTCAAATACTTAAAAATAATAAGATTGGAGAAAATCTCAATAAGTTATGTCTCGACGAGAAAAAGGTGAATAAAAATAATATTATGATTGACAATATTTTTGTTTACAATAATATTGAAATAATGCAACAAGATAAGGATTTGGAGCCAAAAACTTTCAATGAATGTAGACTAAAAAATAATTTAATGTTATTCAAGAGGAACTGTCTTCATTACAAAAATGTGAAGTTTCTGACCAATAGTCGGAACACTTGAAGGTGTCAAGCCAAAGAATTCAAATGAATTTTTATGCGAAAATAAAATAAAAAGACTAAGTCGTAAGATATAAACCATGACTTGTGGCATAGAAATTTTTGCAAAAGTCTAGCATTGATTATGTGGAGACATATTCTCCTTTGGTGGACGAAATTACCTTTAGATATATAATAAATCTGACAGTTCATGAAAAGTTTGAAATGTGCCTAATGAGTGTTGTCATGAACTATTCGTATGACTCATTGGATGATGATACTTTTTATGAAAATCCCAGAAATATTTAAAGTGCCTGAAGCGCATAAGTTCGCAAGAAACTTGTTCAATAAAACTTGAAAAATTCTTATATGAATTGAAACAATCAGGGAGGATGTGACATAATCGTCTTGGTGAAAATTTTCTAAAGAAAGGGTACAAAAATAACTCTATTTTCTCTTATATTTTTATAGGAAGGTTTTGTTATGAATTTGCTATAATAGTTACGTATGTTGATGACTTGAATATCACTGGCACTCTTAAAGAACTTTCAAAAGTTGTTGAATTTGAAATAAAGGATTTAAGAAAGATAAAATTTTATTTTGGCCTACATATTGAGCATTTGATAGATGAAATTTTGTCCATTAATCAATATACACTGAAAAGGTTTTAAAATAATTTCACATGGATAAATCACATCCTTTGAATACCCCAATGATTGTGAGATCACTTGATATAAATAAAGATTTATTTCAACATCAAAAAATGATGAAGAGCTTCTTGGTGATGAAACTTCATATCTTAGTGCAATCGAGACACTGATGTATTTTGTCGATAATACTAGACTAGATATTTATTTTGCAGTAAGTTTATTGGCAAGATTCAACTCTTCCCTAACAAGAAGACATCAAAATGGTGTCAAGAATATATTATGATACTTTTAGAGAATCATTGACTTGGGATTATTTTATTATAATAAATTCAAATTAAAAATAATTAGCTATGTAGATGCAAGATACTTGTATGATCCAGATAAGGCTCGATCTCAGATGAACTATTTATTTTTATACGAAGGCATAACTATATTATGGCGTACAATAAACATTACCAGTAACCTCCTCAAATCATGCAGAAATAATTATCATTTATGAAGCATCTCAAAAATGTGTTTGGTTAAAGATGTCTGAAGCATATAGTTCAAAATCTTGAAATCAGATTACAAAGATTGTTGTACAGTCTAAAATAATCAAGGGGTATCTAATATAATAGTCTTAGTGAGTACTTGATAAATGAAAGTTACATAAATTATGGCATTTGTCCTTGTACTTTTATTAAGAAAATAACATCAGAGTTTGTTATATTCATTGTTTATATTAATGACACAAATCTCGTTGGAACTCTAGAGGAGGTCCAAAAGACAATTGAATATTTAAAGAAAGAATTTGAGATAAAAGATCTGAGAAAGATAAGTTGTCTTGATCTTCAAATTAAATCAGAGTTTGTTATATTCATTGTTTATATTAATGACACAAATCTCATTGGAACTCTAGAGGAGGTCCAAAAGACAATTGAATATTTAAAGAAAGAATTTGAGATAAAAGATCTGAGAAAGATAAGTTGTCTTGATCTTCAAATTAAACATTTAGTAGGGGGTACTCAACCACCAATCTGCCTACACTGAGAAGATTTTGAAATAATTTTATATCACCTTCGTAAGATATTACCTCACCAACTAGCTAATCAGACGCGAGCCCCTCCTTGGGTGAATTCCTCCTTTTGCTCGTCAGTATGGATAAAGCACATCCACTAAGAAGTACTCCAACGATAGTTCGATCACTTAAAGTGAGTAACGATTTTTTTGACCTCTAGAAGAGGATGAATAGATTATTGGTCCTGAAGTACCATATCTCAGCGTTATTGGTGCACTTATGTATGTTCCTAACGCTACAAGGTCTGATATAGCATTTTTTGTTAATTTACTCGCAACGTCTAATTCATCTCCTACACAAAGATACTAAAAAGAGTTAAGCATATATGGTGATATTTAAAGGGGACTATTCACGTGAGTCTATTTTTTACTAACAAAGATAGTGTAGATTTTGTTGGTCATGCAGATGCAGGTTATTTATCTAACCCACATAAAGCTCAATTGCAGATAAGCTATGTATTTACATACGGAGGTACTGCTAGATTATGACGATCTACAAAGCAGTTTATTATTTCTACTTCTTTAAATTATGCTGAAATAGTAGATATTCATGAAGCAAGCACAGAATGTGGGTGGTTGAGGCTAGTAACATATTTCATAAAAGAAAAATACGTCTTGAAGTGTGATGTCAATGTATCCACCGTCCTATACGACAATAGTGTTGTATGCATAGTCCAATTACATGCAAACTTTATAAAAGGAAACAGAATAAAGCACATCTTACTAAGATTATTTTTCATACATGATCTCCAAGAAAATGGGGATATTGATGTACAACAAATTCGTTTAAGTGACAATCCAGCCTTTATCAATTTCAACTCTTGAGAAGATATTATACAAATATTGAAATGCAAAAACTTAACCAACTGAATTATGGCCTTCATCTGGAGAAGTAAGAATATGTGTTATACCCTTTTTTCCTTAATCAAGATTTTGTCCTACTAAATTTTCTTTATAAGATTTTTAATACGACAACACACATATGCGTATTCACTAAATTTTCTTTGACATGAATATTCAAGGAGAAGTGTTTATATTAAATAAGGTGAATGGATGGCCATGTGAAGTAGGACCAACCTTGGTGCCTTTGTCACTGCTCCTAATGTAGCTTACATTGGTAACCAAGTAAACTAGGCATCCAAGTATTTGTAGGCTTATATAATGCCACTCTCCCCTATTGTAATACTAGATACTGTAGCCCAACAAATGTTATTTACGTTAGCTCAATTTATGTAACACAAATAGCATTTGGAGTGTCAATCAAATTTTTATTAATATAAATTTTTAAATAATTTATGTTGCTAATCATTGTGATTTATAGTATCTTTTATGTAATTTAGTAATTTATGTTACTCGTTTTGTCCCAATTTTAGAATTTAGTGAGTCAATCAAATTTTTTTTACTAATATATTATTTAAAATATTTTAAGTTGTTAATCTTTGTGATTTTAGTATCTTTTAATGTAATTTCAAATAATTTATGTTACTTGATTTATCGCAACTTATGTGACACTATTAGAATTTCAAAAGTCAGTCATATTTTTTTACTATATATTTTTAAAATATTAGAAGATGTTAATATTTATGACTTATAATTATTTTTTACATAATTTTTAATTATATAATATTTTACCAAAATAAAGTAAATAAATTAAAATAAACAAAGTACTAGATTCTTAAAACATGTTAAAATCGAAAACATCATTTGGATTAACAAATTACTAAATTAAAATAATAAAACATGCAAATTATAAAATGTCAAAATTATCCCGAATTTACGTGACACAAATATAATTTAGATAATCAATCAGATTCTTAATATGTTTTTAAATATTTTAAATTGTTAGCTATTGTAATTTATAATATTTTTTATGTAATTTTCAAATAATATATATTACTCTCCTTATCCAAATTTTTGTGGCATTGATATTCATTATATTCTTAAAATAATTTAAGTTTTTAATTATTATGATTTATAAGACTTTTTCTTCTATTACAATTTAAGTAGCATTGAAATAAATTCAAGAGTCAACCAAATTTTATGATTGAAGCAGCGAAGTGGATATGTCCTAAATGACTTATAATACCTAATTAGAAGTGATATAGCAAAATTACTATGAGAAAATATTTATAAAAAAAATTAAATGAGTCTCATATAAGATGTCATGTTAATTTAAAACATCAAGAATTAATTTATCATTTTATGTTAATTTTATTTTTATTAAATTTTTAATACCTAAATGACTTATAATAATTAATTAGGGGTGATATAGTAAAATTACGGTTGAAGCAGCTGGAGTAGACATGCCATAAATGTCTATTTAACCTTTTTTTAATTAAATATTATCACCTTTCTTATATGTTAATGTCTTACAATAATTAATTAGTGGTAATATTGTAAAATCATGGAGCAAACATACTTGTGAATTTTTTTAAATAAGTCTCATATAAGATGTCCTATTAATTTAAAACATCAAGAATTGATTTATCATTTATATCTATTTTATTATTTATTAAATATTATTAATTTTTTAATACCTAGATGACTTATAATAATTAATTTGAGGTGATATTATAAAAATACGATTGAAGCAGCTGAAACAAACGTTTCATAAATGTCTATTTTACCTTTTTTTTTAATTAAGTATTATTAATTTTCTTATATATAAATGACTTAAAATAATTAATTAGGAATAATATAGTAAAATCACGGAGCAGTTGAAGCAGGTGAAGAAGCAGGCATGTTGACGAAGACCTGTCTGCTTCTTCACTCTTATTAATAGTACTAGTTACTAATGGCCTGTGCCCAACAAATACTTTTTAAAAATTTATTTTAATTATTGTGATTTATAGTAATTTTTAAAAACATATAATATATTTTTTTTTTTTAGATATTTTAAGTTATTAACTATTGTAATGTATAATATATTTTATGTAATTTTCAAATAATATATATTGCTCTAGTTGACCAAACTTTTGTGCCATTAATAGTCAATTATATTTTTTTAAATAATTTAAGTTTTAAATTATTGTGATGTCTAATATTTTTTTCTTCTATTCCAATTTAAGTGTCATAATGCTTAGATGACCATAATAATTAATTATTTAGGATTGAAGCAGCGAAGCAGACATGTATTAATGACTCACAACAACTAATTAGAAGTAATGTAACAAAATTACTATAAAAATACTTGTGAAATTTTTTTGAAGTGGACCTTGTATAAGACGTCAAGTTAATTTAAAACATCAAGAGTTAATTTATTATTTTATATCTATTTTACCTTTTTTATCAAATATTATTAATTGAAAAAATACGTAAATGGTCATAATAATTAATTAAGAGTGACATAGTAAAATCACGATTGAAACAGCGAAGCAGACATGTCTAATTAGAATATAACAAAATTACTATACAAAAATACTTGCGAAAAAAAAATGAAATGGGCCTCATAGTAAATGTCCGGTAAATTTAATATTAAATATTATTAATTTTTAATACTTAGATGACTTTATAATAATATTTTAATATTAATTTTTTAATATTTAGATGACTTATAATAATTGACTATGGGTGATATAGTCAAATGATGGGTGAAGCAGCTGAAGCAGACATATCATTAATATCTATTTTACTTTTTTATTATATATTATTAATTTTCTAATACATAAATAACTTATAATAATTAATTAGAGATGACATAACAAACTCACAGAGGAAGCAGCTTATGAAATAAGCAGGAGAAGCAGACATATTGATGGAGATAATTGAAGCAGTTGAAGCAGAAATATCATAAATGCCTATTTTACTTTTTTTTATTAAATATTATTAATTTTTAATATGTGAATAACATATAATAATTGATTAGGGTGATATAGTAAAATCAAGTACTAATTAAAAGTGATATAACAAAATTACTATAAAAAATATTTGTAATTTTTTTTTAAGTAGACCTCATATAAGTCGTCAGTTTATTTAAAATATCAATAGTTAATTTATCATTTCATATTATTTTTTCCCTTTTCTAGCAAATATATATTTTTTAATACTCAGATGACACAGAATTATTAATTAAGAGAGATATTAATAAAGTTACGATTGAAGCAGTGAAGCAAACACGTTATAAATATTTATTTTACTTTTTTATTAAATATTATTAATTTTTTAATACATAAATGATCTATAATAATTAATTAGAATTGATATAGTAAAATTATGGAGAAAATAACTGAAGAAGAAGCAGATAGGAGAAGAGGCATGATTACGAAGAGCTGTCTGCTTCTCCTGTCCTTTCCCTCTTATTAGAGAGTAAAGTAAGTAATATATGAAAGCGGTGAAAGAATATTTAATACTACTATCAAGTTCTCCCTCTTTCTTTTGTTGTTTTTTTTCTTTGTCTCAAGCTTTAATTATTTAACACAAACAATAATATATTCAAGTTTGATTCTATAACGTGGGTTGTCAGGAGGATAGAATGTACACAAACCCAGTCTATACCTTAAAAGACAAATAGATGTTTTCAGTAGATATAAATATTTTACCTTATACAAATTTCAGTTACCTTAAAATAATTCCTAAGTAATAATCAGTTTGGGCACTTTAAATATATTAACATTATATAATTTTATTCTCTATTAAATATCTAATTAATTTATCTGTTAAGTTTAACGCATTTAATATTAATTTTCTTGTACCAATTTCAAAAACTTCAAGACAAAAGAAATTAAAATAAATATTTGAAACACATCAAAACTAATAAGATTGCAATTCAAAATTACACACACACCAAAATAGCAATAATTAAAATGAGCAGATGAAAGGAGTCGCTGCAACCCAGTAGAAAGTGAGACTCTTTCACAGTTGTGATGACCCCATTTGTTTGTATGTCTTCTCAAAGGCTAACGCCTCAGCCCAAAATGAAGGGAATGAGCAGATGGAAAGAGTCGATTGCACTATTGTAATCACCTCGTTTATTTGCCTGTCTTCAAAGTTCAAAGGCAGAAAATAACTCGATAAAAATCACTTCATATAAAATCGCACACAACAAAATTAAGGTGCAAATTCATTCAATTAATACACCTTATGAATTATGACACTATTCTTAAATAAAGAATTTAAGCACAACAGTTTGCACTTTACAATTAGCCAAATTGATCTATTTTTCTTTTCTTCGATGGACTAAAAAGGAAAGAATGTCCTATAAAATGGAACGGAAGAAAGTAGTATGAAAGAAGAATAGGCATGCTAAAATAAAATATTGAGATTTGGTGGGAAAAGTAGCTTAATTTTAAAAGCATTTAAAAATTCTTTTGAGATGTGTCACAATAGACATGAAATATAACACCTCAAAAGCCAAAGTAAAATCTAATATCAGAACATTGTACTAGAGTTGACCAAAAACTTCAAGAAGTGTGACCCTCCTCGGTAGCACGTGCCCAGGACAAAACAGTAACGAAGCTCAAATAAATCTGTTTTGTGACAAAGTTGTAAAGATAATGTTGTGGTTGGGTTCATAAGGTACTGTTAATAGAACTTTATTGAAAGGAAGAAAGGCTAAGGTTTACAATATAATCTGAAAAGCCTGAAACTAACTAAACAAAAGTAGGCTATATATACATAGCCAATAACCTAAAGGTCCATAAACTAAAGGCCCAATAACATATGGGCTAACATCCCCCCTCAAACTCACAATGCAACAGCAATAAGCATTGAGAGTTTGTCACACAAAAAACGAAATCGAGACGCCGACTGAGCCTTCGTAAAAAGGTCAGCAATCTGCAAAGACGATGGAACAAAAGGAAGCGATATGGTCCCGAGCTGTAAATGATGACGGGTGAAGTGACAATCAATCTCAATGTGCTTCGTACGCTCATGGAAGACAGAATTCTTTGCAATTTGTACCGCACTTTTGTTATCACAATGCAGGGGAGTAGGCATAGAAATGTGAACCCCCATATCTGCAAGAAGCCAACGTAACCAAATAATCTCACATGTAGTCACAGCCATAGCACGATACTCAGCCTCCGTGGAAGATCTAGAGACAACATCTTGTTTCTTGCTCTTCCACGAGATTAAAGAGTCTCCAAGAAACACACAAAAACCAGTGGTGGATTTACGATCATTGCGATCTCCATCCCAATCAGCATCACTATAGGCTCGCAACTCGAGAGATGACGTCGAGGGAAACAAGAGATTCTGAAACTGAGTGCCACGAAGATACCTTAGAATACGAAGTATAGCTCCCCAGTGCACAGAAGTAGGAGCAGTAACAAACTGGCTAACAACATGAACTGCATGTGCTATATCTGGATGAGTAACCGTAAGATAAACCAAACTACCCACAATAGTCCGATAAAGACTCGGATCTGATAATGGAACACCATCACTAGGAGAGTAACGTGCATTGGTTTCAAGGGGAGTATCTACAGTCCTGTTGTCAGAAAGACGCGCCCGTGTAAACAAGTCAGATATATACTTAGTCTGAGAAAGAAGATACCCTTTCTTAGACTGATCCACCTCAATACCCAGAAAATAACGCAGCAAGCCCAAGTCCTTCATTGCAAATCGATGAGCCAAATCATACTTCAATAACTCAATACCACTATGATCATCACCAGTAATAATCATATCATCTACATATAAGGACAATAGAATTCGCCCTGCACTTGTACATCTAACAAACAATGCTGAATCATGGTTACTCGGGACAAATCCAAGGGAAGTAATAACAGTGGAGAATTTCTCAAACCAAGCACGAGGGGCTTGTTTGAGACCATATAAAGCTTTTCGAAGCCGACAAACTTCACCTGGCTGGTGGTCAATACCTGGGGGAGGAGTCATATAAACTTCCGCGTGGAGATCACCATTCAGAAAAGCATTCTTGACATCCATCTGAAATATCTTCCACTGTCGAACGGATGCAACAGCAATCATAGTGCGAACAGTCGTCATCTTTGCTACGGGGGAAAAAGTCTCCTCATAATCCATACCATATTGTTGTGAATACCCTTTTGCCACAAGTCTTGCCTTGTATCGCTCAACAGACCCATCAGATTTTGTTTTTATCTTATACACCCATCGACAACCAATCGCATGCTTACCAGGTGGGAGAGTAACCAAATCCCATGTATGTGTATGATGAAGAGCAGCAAGTTCCTCGGCCATAGCATTCTGCCAAAGAGGATCAGACACAGCCTCTCTATACGACTCAGGTTCAGACAAATGATGTATGTTTGCAATAAAGGAAGCAAATGAGGCTGAATATGTAGAATAGTAAAAATCTGGCAGTTTGGTGGACTTACAAGGTCGAGTAGACCTCCTCAGAGGTGGTGGGTCTCCAGTCTCAACAGTCGAAGGAGCAGACTCAGGCACAGGCGAGGCTGAAGCACTATCAGGTGGCACACCAGATGGCATGGATGAATCCGGAACTGGAACCTCTATGTCAATCCCAAAGGGATCAATAAGCCGAATATCTGACTTTGTCACATCATGGGTTTTAGCTGGAATGGAATAAAAAGGAATATGTTCCAAAAAAGTGACATGTCGTGAAACATATAATTTCTGACTTACAGGATCATAGCAACGATAGCCTTTTTGTCCAATACCATACCCCAAAAACACACATATAGCTGATTTTGACCCTAACTTATTTCGTTCAACATGAGGACGAAGAACAAAGCAAGTACATCCAAAAACTCGTAATGCAGAATAATTCGGCGGGTGACCATATAGTTTCTCAAACGGAGACATCCCTGAAGTCAATGCAGTAGGAATACGATTAATCACATATACAACAGTTAGAACTGCTTCTCCCCAAAAAATACTAGGAACCTCTGCAGACAAAAGTAAAGAGCGTGCTGTCTCAACAATATGACGATGTTTTCTTTCTGCCAGACCGTTCTGCTCAGGAGTGTCGGTACAAGATGACTGGTGTATGGTACCATCAGAGGCAAGTAACTGAGTGAAGTCATTAGAGGTATATTCACCCCCTAAGTCACACCTGAAACACTTTATCACAGCTGAATGTTGTGTTTTAACAAGGGCTCTAAAGTTGTTGTAAATGCCAAAGAAATCAGATCTGCGTTTCATAAGATACACCCAGGTATAACGAGTATAGTCATCTATAAACGAAACATAATAGGTCGATCCACCCTTAGTGGATACTGGCGCTGGTCCCCATACATCAGAATGAATAATGTCAAAAGGAGCAACAGAATAAGACACACTTTTATTAAACGGTAAGGCAGAAAATTTTGCCAGTTTACAACCACTACAATCTGAAATATCACTAGTGTTCACATGACCCAAAGCACCACTAGAGACCAAAAAACGTAAACGTGAAACTGACACATGTCCTAATCTGGAATGCCAAAGATAAAACTGAGAAGACAAAGGACTCAAACGAAAAGAAGATAAATCTATGCTAGAGGCAGCAACTACAGACACTTTGAGATTCTCCAAGACATAGAGTTCCCCCAACCTACGGCCGGTCCCAATCACCCTCTGAGTGTGTTGGTCCTGTATAACACAAACAGAATCAGTAAAAAAACACCCAATTACCAGCCTTACACAACTGATTGACTGAAACAAGATTTAAAGCAAGTT
The DNA here is from genome assembly GCF_002878395.1 of Capsicum annuum. Lineage (NCBI taxonomy): Eukaryota > Viridiplantae > Streptophyta > Magnoliopsida > Solanales > Solanaceae > Capsicum > Capsicum annuum. Next base: position 63,261,169 of record NC_061122.1, read on the forward strand.
TGGGAATGTAATAAACATCAGAGAGGACAATGTGAGGGGTAGTAACAGAACCAACACCCTCGACTGACATAGGTACAGCACTCGCGGACATAACAGAGATTGGTGAAATGGGTGACAAAGAACCAAACGATGACAAATGAGGGGACATGTGATGAGACGCACCAGAATCCAATATCCACAAGGAGGAAGGAATACCTGAGGTACTAGAAGAAACTGAACCCGAATGAGACATAGATGCTGACATGGCCGTAGGATTAGAAACGAAGAACTGTCTGAACTGTTCGAAAACCTGGGGATCCAACGCAGAAGGTGGCATAGTGCTAACAGACTCAACATCTACAGATGGTGCAGCAGCAGCGAACTGTGGAGGACGAGATGACCACGGAGGAGCACCAGAGGAGCGTGACGGAGACTTTTGCTGCCCATATTTCTGTTGCTGCCCAGATTGAGGCTGTTTGACCTTGTTAAGTAACAACGGACACTGAGCCTTCCAATGATTTTTCTGTTTGCAGAATGCACACTCATCAAATGCAACTTTAGGAGATTGTCGAGTCTGAGTACGGGGTGGCCTAGACTGATCAGTTGAAGCAGCAAACACGACAGGAGTAGTAGTTACTTTAGACCCTTTATCCACTTGAGACTTGATACGAGTCTCCTCTGCAATCAGTTCATGAACCACAGAATCAACAGTAGGGAGGAGAGATCGATGAAGGATTGTTCCACGTAGGCCCTCAAAGTCAGAACGGAGTGCCATCAAAAACTGAACCAAGCGTTGCTCTTCCCGTCTAGCAATGTACGACCCAAAACCTTTTAACTCTGCAGATTCAGTAAGTGCCAATTGATCCCACAAATCCGACATGGCAGCATAAAAATCTTGAATACTGAGATCATGCTGTTGAAGAGCACGGATATCATACTCCAACTGGTACTGCTTAGCAAAATTAGACTGAGTGTACAGTCTTTCCAAATGATCCCAGACCTCCTTTGCTGTGTCATACTTAGCCAATTGCATACCAATTGACTGAGTTACAGAATTGTTAATCCAAGTGATAATCTTGGAGTTATTAGTTTCCCATAAGTCCACCAACAAATCAAAATTTTCAGTTTTATCATCGATAGGTCTTGGTTTTACTCCAGTGATATAACCCCACATATTCTTCCCACGAAGAAAATTCTTCATGACATAACTCCAATAGGCATAGTTCTTACCATCTAATTGAGTACTAATGGACTGGAGAGAATCATCCTTTCCAGTCATTGTAAACACAGCAACACACAAACAATTCAAAAAACAAAAAGATGCAAAACCCTAGGTTGAACAATTCCGAACGAACAACAATGGCAGCAAGCAAAAGAACGAAAGACGAATAATACCAGACAGCAAACGAAGACAGCAACAAATCAATCCAACCAAAAACCCAACGAAAACAGCAAACGAATACAGCAGCACCTCAAAATTGATCCGCGCAGTAGGTGCCTACTACAAAATCTTCAACCAACAAATCAAAGGACATGGATCGAACTAGCTTTGATACCATGTTAATAGAACTTTATTGAAAGGAAGAAAGGCTAAGGTTTACAATATAATCTGAAAAGCCTGAAACTAACTAAACAAAAGTAGGCTATATATACATAGCCAATAACCTAAAGGTCCATAAACTAAAGGCCCAATAACATATGGGCTAACAGGTACCGGCTACCAAGAAAAACAAGGGATGAGGAAAGTATATGTACTCTTTGTCTGGTGTAACAACCCATGTTTTTGCTCCAATTGATGCTTGAACTGAATAGTTGAAGCAAAAAAATAATTTTGTTAGTGCAACAACTATCATTTGTTAAAAATATGTACAAATTAAATCTCGCCTTTCAAGGTATGAAGTGACATTGTTCTCCCATTGAGCCAATTTTCTTAGAGACAATCAATTGATGACAAGAATAAATCAGTACCGCCTTAATTTTTTATTTTAGCAGATATGAAGTTTATTTTGAAATGTATATATATATATATATATATATATATATGTTATAAACCAAACGAAAGAGCCCAACTCAAAAGACTAGCTTGATAGGTGGGAGAATTCATTTGGCCTATAAACCCCTTAGCATTTCTCTATTTTTCCAATGTGGGACAATTGGTTTATAACAATCGCCTCCACTTGAGAATCAACAACCTCGTTGGTCATGGCTGAGCCCAGTTGGTCATGGCTGACACCCATCTTGGGTCCAGGCCACCACTCCTGGCACGCAGGCCACCGCTCTGAGTCACGGCCTAACACGTGAGACATTCAATGAAAGCACCAATGTTATAAACCAAACGGGAGAGCCCAACCCAAAAGACTAACCTGATAGGTGGGAGAACCCATTTGGCCTATAAACCCCTTAGAATTTTTCTATTTTTCCAATGTGGGACAATTGGTTCATAACAGTGTATCGGAATCAGGTGCCGTTTGTTGCATTGGAAAGTAGATACGCAGAGCTATGTCTTACGTGAAATCCATCAGTAGAAAACTTCTATATTTGCTCAGGTAAATTTTTGAATTTACAGCCTAAATCTTGCGATACTCTATTTCTCATCAGATTTTGGGTACTTCATGAATTTCATCATCTACTTCAAGTTTTGGGCCGCATCACTTCCACAATATGTTGAAGGCCAGACTAGAGCAATATTCAAAGTATCACAAGTCTTTTTCTTGTCGAGAAGACTTTATTGCTTGAGAGATAATGAAGAATCTTTTTGCTTTAAGGATGACATCTTCAAAGGACTCCAAATATTCATTCAAGCTTCATACTTTTCTTTTTCTTTGGAGAGCCGTTCATTGTTTAGACTCATGCGGGCCAGGAGTATTTGACTTGCAGTTTACGCTTGTGTATCGAGGAGCATTTTTGACTTATTGTTTAGGCTTGTCATCGAGGAATATTTTTGACTTGCAGTTTAGGCTCGTGCATTGAAGAGCATCTTGACTTGCAGTTTAGGCTCGTGAATTGAGGAGCATTATGCAGTTTATGCTCGTGCCTTAAGGATCATTTTGACTTGCAGTTTAGGATCGTGCATCAAGGAGCACCTTCACTTGCAGTTTAGGCTCGTACATCGAGGAGCATCATGCATTTTATGCATATGCCTTAAGGAGCGGCTTGGGAAAGAATTCTTGTAATGTAACTTTCCTCTCAAACCTTTGTAATGAAGTATTGTTTCACTTCAATATGGTATTTATTGCCTCCATTGGTTGAAGCAGATATGCATTTGATCTTGTGTCGCCTTTTGAAAGTTAGAGTTTAGAAGCTCTTTTGACATTTTTTAATTTTGCGAGCGCTCAGTGTCCAAGTGTCACCCTTCTTGCTATTAGAGAAGTCGTTCGCCATGAATTTACTTGTTGTTTTTTTCAAGGCTGAACCCCCAATGGGGTTAAAGCTCCCAAATTATAGCAAGATGATTTCTTCTACTTTTGGTGATTTCACAGAGCCCATGGTTTGTAGAGCTTTTGAAAGTGAACCTTTCATATGGTGCAGTTTAGTGCTAACATATTTTGCGTCACCTGTTTTGCCATCATCAATGATGATCTTTCCCTATTGCATTAATGTCATGATTTTTTCCTTCAGGATGAAGCATTTTGTAGTGTGATGACCTACGGTACGGTGAAATTTGTAGTACTTAGGATCATCGACTTTATTTGATTCTTCGGGTTGCTTTGACTTAGGGAGTTCAATGACTTCTTTGGCTAGCAACTCGTCTAGAATTTCAGGAACATCAGAGTCGAAAAAAGGATATACCCTTGTTTGTAACTCTTTCAAGGTTGGTTGATTTTCCACTTCTTGCATTTGTTGCTTTGGAGCTTTCTCTTTCAGTTTTTGTCTTGTGGAGGCCTTCTTAGAACTCACAGTCGTCACCATAGATTCCCTAATTTGATCCTCTGATGAGTCGTTGAATTTCATGTTTTCTTTTCTAGGATCAAAAATAGTTGGCGCCATTCTATGACTTGCAATGCTTAACTCCATGTCATGAGCGCATGTAGATAATTCTTCAAAAGTTTGAGGCTTAATTCCTTGGAGGATATACACAAGGCCCCAATGCATCCCTTAAATGCAAACTTCAACAGCAGAAGTTTCAAAAAGTTGATCCTTGCAATCAAAGCTAAATGTTCGCCAATGATTTATGTAATCCACTACAGACTCATTTTTACTTTGTCTTGTGTTTTTCAACTCCATCATGCTAACCGTACGTCGGGTGCTGTAGAAATAATTTAGGAACTGACTTTCTAGTTGCTTTCAACAATCAATTAATTCAGACTCCAAGTCTGTGTACCAATCAAAAGCATTTCCTTTTAAAGAGCGAACAAACTGCTTAACAAGAAGATCACCATGTGTACCAGCACTGCTAAAAGTCTCATCGAAATGAGCGATGCATTGCCTTAGATTTCCCTTTCCATCAAATTGTTCAAACTTTGGCGGTTGATATCCAATTGGCACCGGTAAGCCCTCTATTCGCTTAGAATACGGCTTTGAGTATCCTATGAAACTTTGTGATGGACCTCCATATTGTACCTTAATGGTATTTGTAATCATATCTTGAAGTTGTTGAACTATTAGAGTAGCAACCAAAGTAGACTGCTTCTCTTTTTGAGATTTAGTCTTGCTAGGTGACTTATCAACATTCTTATTTTGCAGAGTAAAAACGGGTGGATAAGTAGGGTCGTGGCTCGATTCTCCAGGGGAAAAGGACTCCTATTTGTCCATTAGTTGAGCGATTTAAAGATCTTTATCCTCGACAGATTTCTTCAAAACTTCAATGGTTTGTTCCATTATTGCGAACTTCTCATCTATATCAGTTGCATCGGCCATCAAGGCGTTGACCTTTGTTGAAGCTGGTGGATCCGTTGAATCTTCAGATTCACTAAAATTGACGCCAGTCTAAGAGAATTCATCACATAGCAAGGACGTCAAATTGCCCCCAGGAGCTACAGCTTCAGCCGTCATATAAGTTTTGCTTTTTTTTTTGCCTTCTCCAAAGAAATGAAGTATTCAGATTCATCCCAACAACTAGTCTTAAATTTGCACCGAGTGAGGTAACCAACAAGGCTGAGCTCATTAGATGTGGCAGTAGCAGAGTTCTTGCATGATACATCTTTCGTATTTTTGAAGTTCATAGCAATAGTTGAATTTGATTTGCAGGAAGAAGAGAGGGAGAGCAGAACTTGTCCCACTGGGCGTGCTAAAATTTGTTCGCAATAAATTTTTGTTAGTGCTTAAAATTAAAAGCAAGAAAAAATAAAATAAACAAAAGAATAATTTTATTTAAATGAATTTTGTGGGTACAATTCTGTTATTCTCTCGATTCTTCTCTCCTAAGCTTTTCCATAATTTGAGGACCTTTTGTAGAGTGTTTCTCGAACGTAGTATGATTTGAACCTCCTATAAATGCGTTTGGATCTCCAGGAATGTCAGACAACACTTCGTATTGTCGAATTGATCTTCGAGCAAAACTCCTTTAGTCAATTCTTTGAAGAGCTATGTAGTCAAAGCAAAAGCTTCCTCCACTGCTTACAGAATGACCTCAAAAAATTATGTAACCCTCCTATTTATGGTTGTAGGAGGTAGAAAGTCCAAGTGTAAATAATCTCTTCAGCCTCATTCTAATTGGTCAATTCAGTTTTCAAGCTTATCATGTGATAAGTTGCTTGTGATTGGCCAAAAATATGTCATTTGAGACACTTGGCGATGTTTTATTGGTTCTAAACTTGACTTAGATTGCCACATCATTTGAGTGTATGGCCTTGCCTCATTGGTCTTTAATTTGACTGGGATGCCACATCACTTGACACGTGACATAAGTTTGGGCCTCAAGGTGAGATGGACCTTGAAGTCCTTGATGAAGAATAAAATGGACTTATTATTTTTATACCCCAAAATGATTTTAGACCCAATAAAATATGGGTCAAATCCATTGACCCAATAAATTTTATGTGTCTACAATTTTAAAATTATAATTTTGATCATCTTGTGGAACATAAATTGTACAACAGTAAGCAAGTCATATGAATGTTGATGCAGTAGTTAATATCATGGGCAATAAGGATAAACAATCTTATTTTTTTCTAGAAATTTGGGAAGAAGGAACGACATTTTTTTCCTTTTTAAGAACGATTGGTACTGTAAGAATGTCATGCTTAATGAAAACTATAATAAAAATATCTATAAGTATGAATAGCAACACATATACAGAAAAATAGAAAATATCAATTTGATGTCTTAACCTATTTTTGAAAGAGATGAAGAACATTCAACATCAAAATTGGGTGACGAACATATACTGGTTCAGTAGGATTTAAAGACTTTACATTTTCAAAAATACACTTAGTTTTTGCCTCTCTTTTTTGTGGCTTCGTTGCAACAAAAGCACTTTTTTTAGTCATGGGCATATCGTGGTAAACCTGAAGTTTTTGGTGTTCTTAGTATAAATCTTTGTTGTGTCGCGCAGGAATGCTTCATTGTTTTCTGAAGATCCACTGATAGAAAAACTTAATGTAGAGAAATGGGAATGATTGGCAAAGAAGGAACCCTCCAAAACTAATTTGCCAAATACCCACTTAATTTTTTTTTGATTTGTTTTTTAGGTATAGGGTGTAAGAAGTGGGAAAAAGTGGAAAAAGTGGGGCCCACACATGGGCCAACGGACTAATTCATCATTTTTACAACTTTACAAATTTAATATAATACACCTAACACCCTCCACTTATTCCAATATTAAAAAAAATCCACCCTCTCGCTCCTCTTTAATTTTAAACTCTCGCTTTTGAAACTACTTCTCCCAAAAATGTCATTTTTGTTTCGTCTTCTTCTCCAGCTGCTAAGGGGTCGTTGTTGCTTCGCAAGGTTAGTTAAAATCAAGTTTTGATCATTTCTAGATCCATTTAAACGGTTTTTTTTGCTAATTGATTCGTAGTGATGTAGGAATTTTTTTTTGAATTTGGTGTTTTGGTTTAGCCATGGTTTATTTTAGCAACGAAGTATTGAATGGTGGGATAATTATTGTTTGAAGAGTTATTTTGGTATTTTGATTTGAACAGCGACCTATTTCTTTCCGTAGACCCGCGGTCTATCCGTAGACCCGTGGTCTATGAAATGAGAATGCCCTAGATTGAAATCAATTTTAAGACGTATGAAATTCTTTTAAAACATGATTGCTGAAATAGTGAAAATTGAAATATTAATAGCTAATTAGTTTGATTAGGTGCACTAATTTGATTTTTAGCAATTGATGTGTTTTGATATTGCATGTTGGATTTTGGTTCAGATATTGTATGTTTGTGTAGTGAACTGTTTAATAGTGGGGTGTTTGTTAACTTTTTTAGGGGGGTTTCATTTGAGCATTGAGTTATTTCTGTTGATAGACTTGTAGTCTATGAACTGAAAATGGGAGATTTGTTCTTCAGGTGTAGATTGTGTTGAAAATGGGTAAAAAACATCATTCCTAAATACAAAGCTGGTACCGCTGGTAGCAGTAGAAAAAGAAGAACTGAGGTAGTTGGAAATGTCTCAAAAAGGAAGAAAATTAAAGATTCGGTGTCTGAATTAGATTCAGAGTTAAAGAAGATAAGCGACTACGTCGATTCTAGTGAAGATGTTTCCAAGCGGAGTGTTAGTGGTGAAAGTAAAGAAAGCGAGAGAAATGGGAGTAATAGTGATGATAGGGATAATGATTCCATGTCTATGCCATATCTTTCAAGGTGCATTTTCGTGGAGCGGTATAACCTTCGAACGATAATTGACGAGGTCGGATCTTTCCCAAAAAAGATATTGGTCAGATCAAGAATGACTGCTTATCGAGAATTTAAGCAAGTTCTTGTCGACCAAGAATTGAAGAAAGATTTAAGCGGTCCTGCTTTGGACACCTGAGAAACCTTCCGGAACATCTCAAGTTCAATGGGTAGTTGGTCCATTATTTGCTATTGCGACGCGTCAGGATCGATAAGATGCGTCATAAGATATGGTTCTGCGTCAACACTATACCTGCCTGTTTCGGCTTGAAAGAGTTTTGTTTGTTCATGGGGCTGAACTGCTGATTATACCTCAGTGAATCAAAAATGAAGAAAGTGTTAGCAAAAGGAGATAATTTTTCTTTTAAGGTGACGAAAAATAAAAACATCACGACGGCCAACTTGTTACACCTGATTAGAGGGAATAAGCTGAATGAGGACCAGAAGTTCAAGTACTGTCTACTGTGGTTCTTGCACACTATGTTGCTTTCAAAATATTCAACGAAGGTTGTCGACGTAAAACTGATTCAAATGATCGATTTGTTGAGTTTTTTCAAGAAGTATCCATGGGGGAAGAGACATTTCAACTGATCATGGACTATTTAAAGAAGAAAAGTGACCTGAAGAAGCAGGAGGAAGTATTTGATGAAAAACAGAAGGCATCCTATGCTCTATTCGATTTCCCTGAGCATTCATGGTATCTACCATAAACCCTTCAGTGAATTTATTGTAGATTCTTATTTTATTTATACTCTGTCATAGACTCTGAGTTATTTTTTTCACTGTTGTACGGTTTACAGATTTGGATCTATGAGGCCTTTCCTCATCTTGGAAAATTTACTGGAAAATCAATGGATGAGCCCTTTCCCATTCCCCGCATCCTCAAATGACATACTACAAAAAGTGATAAGATAATCTAAGGCGACCCATTCAAGTATAAAAGAAAAGTTACCGAGGTATGAACTTATTTTCTATTATGCAATAATACTACCGTTGTATGGAATGATATGTAATTGTTAATTGATATTTTATAGAGCATGCACCCGTATATCATCCCTACTGTTCGTGAGACAAAAATGGATTACATGATTACATTTGAGCCATATACGGATGAGGTGAATAATAACGTCCTTGATGGCTTGAAAAAAGAGTTAGAAGGGGTGACTGTCTTTACTTCAAATGAGGATAGTGATGATGACGAGGATTTAGGTGGTAGCCCCATTGGAGTATGTGTTGGTGATGATGATTCTCCGAGCACCTCCAAAGATGCAGCGGGAACCTCATCCCCCGAGGATCTTCATAAGCGTGTTGCTGCGCTTGAGGAAGCGGTGTTGGATATTGCTGCCTATATCAGAGAGAAAAGAAAGAAGAAAAAGGAAAAGGACAAGCAACAACATGAGCAAGGTAACTTTATTCAAAGATTAATGTTGTCAATGAATTTTCCGCTTTAAATATCAGTAATACTTTGTAATATGATGATACAGTGTATGCCGACCTTCGTGAATCGAAGAGAAAAGAAGAAGGACATAAAAAGGGCAAAATGGATGAGTTAGCTGCTGTTGTGGCAAAAGAGGAAAAAAAGAAGAAAAGAAGGATGATGACAAAGATAAGAGCCAATAAGAAGGTGGAAAAGTAGCAGTTGAAGAAGCAGAAGAAGAAGTGGCAGCAGATGAACAAGAAGGCGAGGAAAAAGAAAAAACTGTTGAAGAAGAAGCTGACAAAAAGAAGTTGAGAAAGAAGCAACAGGTGAACGAAAAGAAGAAGCTGAGGAAGAAACAGTTGTCGCAGGTGAAGAAAGAGAAGAAGGTGTGGAATAAAAGGAAACTGAAGAAGCACCAACTATTGCACATGCTGAAAAAGAAGGAGAAGAAGGTGAGAATGAAGCAGCAGCGGCAACTATTGGGAAAAAAGAGCTGAAGCTGACCAAAAAGATGTGGTCATGGACATTATTTATGAAATTAACAGTAACACTTGTGTTGATGAGGAACTTAGGGAAAAAGACATTTGAATCCTAAGCTGTTTAATGTGTTGTTGAATCATGGTTGTTATGATATGATAATTTTTTTTATTTCACAAATATGAAGGTTGTAGGATCTGGTGGTAGGATATGACAATTATTCTTTTATTTTATGAAACTTGTTAGATTCTGCACTGAATTTGTTTCTGTTAAACTGACTTGTGGCATGAAATTTGAATATGCATGGTGTGGTCATAGTTGGTAAATTGTAGGCTTGATATCATAGAATGCATACTTAACATTTTATATACCGTATGCATAGTCTATCATTACCCTGTTGGTCGAATTTAAGTTGACCTGTTGTTTAATCGACTATGATTTTTCAAAAATAGTATTAACATTATAGAAAAATAGAACTATTAATATTTATTCAATATCACTACATCCAAGTTGCACTTTTCCTAAGAACGAATATTAGCATTATAGCACATAACTTCATTTTTAGGACATTCTCCCTTTCTTCGACCAAAATCAATTTTTGTTTTAGTTGATCCCTCTCTATTTGGATGTCATGTAGCAATATTTTAATCCCTCTGTTGTTCGACTTCTTTGAACAAAGTCATGAGAAAATCTTTATTTTCTTCGCATTGTTGGAGCCTTTGTAGTAGATTAAATTTTGTCAAGCCTTGAAAATTTGATGTCTCGAGTCCCGGACTCAACGTTGATGGACTGGTTGTAGGAGATTGCTCATCAATCCATTTAAAAAACGAGCATGCGCCATTATCCTAGGAAAAATAATAATAATTACATAACGACTAACTTAACTTTTTTTAAAAAAAAAAACACAGAGCTCACCTTCGCAATTACACAATTATAAAATTTGCGACATGGACTTGAATCCGTGCGTGACGTCCTCAAGATAGCCGCATTCCCACAATGACAAATTAGAGTATTTTTAGAATTGGATGTTTGAGATGCTTGCGACATTGTATAATTTTTAAAAACAAAACCAAGTGAATGAAATAAAATAATGAGGGATGAACACCTTATATATGAAGTAAAAACAAAGTATTAACACTGATGACATACAAAAAGTAGCCGTTTATTACCGTTGAAAAAGTAATTTTCTTTTTTGAACTGGTGGTGACACTTAATAGATCGTCGTAGATCATGACCTATGTCAGCCATCGATTTGTCTGGTCTACCGTAGACTTGCATCTTTAGTAGTGCATCAATTGATATCCTGGTTATGCGTAGAGTATGGTGATCTATGTACACTTCTATAGACCATCACTTGGATGTAGTTAAAAATGAATAAATAAATTAAAAATAATTTAAATAGATAATCATATGTTTTGTGGCTGGTGGAAGAAAATAATTAAATTAAAAATGATTTAAATAGATAATGACATGTTTTGGGGTTGATGGAAGAAAGTAATTTAATTAAAGAAGATTTAAATAGATAATCTCGGAGTGGTGGTGACACTTGATAGACCGTCGTACATCATGACCTATGTCATCCATCGATTAGTCTGGTCTACCGTAGACTTACACTTTCAGTAGTGCATCGATTGATATCATGATTATGTGTAGACCACGGTGATCTATGTATACCTTTATAGACCATCACTTGAATGTAGTTAAAAAATGAATAAATAAATTAAAAATAAATGTAGTGTGAATTTCTACACATGTGGAGGAGTGTAAACAAGTCACATAATCATATTAGAGCTTAAACAAATTAGGGGAGCTGAATTAAGGAGTGTGTAGATAGTAGTGGTTGAATGTTCAATATCCTAAGAGTAATGTTTGTCAAAGCACAAGTATGTATTGAGGATGATGATTGTTCTACCACTATTAATTCCACACACTCTTTTGATTTAGGGGTGGTGATGGAAGGAGTATGTGGAATGTGTAGTCATCAAATATAATACATATCCTCAAAACATACTTGTGCTTTGACAAACATTACTCTTACGATATTGAACATCCAACCACTACCCATCCACACACTCCTTAATTCATCTCCCCCTAATTTGTTTAAGCTCTAATATGATTATGTGACTTGTTTACACTCCTTCACATGCGAAGTAATTCACACTACATTTTTTTAATTAATTAATTTATTTTTTAACTACATTCAAGTGATGGTCTATAACAGTGTACATAGATCACCGTGGTCTACGCATAATCATGATATCAATCGATGCATTACTAAAGGCGTAAGTCTACGGTAGACCAGACTAATTGATGGCTGACATAGGTCATGATCTATGACGGTCTATTAAGTGTCACCACCACTCCAAGATTATCTATTTAAATCTTCTTTAATTAAATTACTTTCTTCCACCAGCCCCAAAACATGTCATTATCTATTTAAATCATTTTTAATTTAATTATTTTCTTTCACCATTCACAAAACATGTGATTATCTATTTAAAAAACATGTGATTATCTATTTAAAAAACATGTAATTATCTATTTAAATTATTTTTAATTTAATTATTTTCTTTCACCAGCCACAAAACACTTGATAATCTGTTTAAATCTTTTTTAATTAAATTATTTTCTTCCACCATCCCCAAAATACGTTATTATCTATTTTAATTTAACCGATGACCCATCAATTGACATGGTCTACAATCAACTGATATGTCCAGTCGAGGAAGGACCGAGTATATGATTGATGATAGACTATATATTTTTACTCTTTCAAAAATTATTCAAGATAAGCTACAGAACTGTAATTTGAACAAGGCATACATATTTGATTCGAGTTTTTATCTGTACAGAATAATAATCGCCACATAAAAAAAATAAGGGATCACAACCAAAAATGGTAAACCCAATGTTAAAACAAACTGAAACATATTTATACTAAACTTGTTCATTGCATTACATAATAATATTTATAGCAAAAAGAGAAAAATAAAAGAAACTTTCTTCTAACAAGATCCTACAAGAAAGCTTCTTCAGCAATGAACAAACCAAAAATACTTTAAAACATAGACTAAAATAACAAAGTAAACTAAATTATGGGGATGTTGGGGGGTAATGTAGTCATTGCCGTTCATTCCAAGACTCTCTAGAATTGCTAGGAGGAAACGAGCAATTCGGCGGAGCTCAATCTCCAAGTACTTTCGATCTTCTCCCAGGCCATGGAAAAGATGGTCAAAGTCATTTCGAAGAAGTAGCTGATCATAGTGACGAGGAGGGACTCGTCTAATTGGGCGAAGTTCAATTCTACGACCAAGCATGATTTCAGTTTTGGGTGAAGAAAAAGAAGAAGAGGGTTTCTGATATTTTGGGTTTAGGGACAAGTGAAAGGTTACGTAGAAATAGGCCCTGTATTTATAGACCTATAGATAACGTCCTTTCATATGTCCACCCAATGGTCAGTCGACATGTTTGAGAAGAGAAACCACTTGGTTTGCGTATACCAGTGGTTTTTCTCTTGAACAGATGTTTTTGTAGCTTTTCATTAAATGGGAATGGGAAACAAGGGAAATAATAATTCATTGCATCGATTAGAGAGATAAGGCAGGAAAATAACCAAGATAGTGTGTTAGATGAGGAATAGTATAACCAATACATAATATTTTGTAGACCTTGGGAAATATACACCATAGACTTTACGTAGTCTACCGTAGACAATGATTTAGGTCTATTACAACTGAAGTTTAAAATCTACAGAAATGCACATTTAGCCACCAAAATAATAGCTTTACAACTGAAGCTAAAACAAGGCCTATTTATGATTTGATGGTCATTCTACACGTGGTTCTTTTGTGTCCGAATTTCTTGCATATTGAACACCTATTCCTCCTTTTGGACTTGAGGGTCTCACCGACGCCCTTAGCGTGTTTGAATTTCTTCTTTTCGAGTTTGGAATCATAGGGGGTGGAGAAATTTTAGTGTTTAGCAATTCCTGTGGTACAGTCCATTCAGCCTCTGGAGGGACAACATTAATTGCTTCCGAGTATGCGAGGAGGTAACTTTCAACATTATAAATTGGAGAAGAGTATTCGTAGATGGAGTTACCATAACCTTCGCCATCACTATACTTTGCTCGCAAAGCTGCCATCGCATGTTCGCACGACATTTTCACCAAGTCAAATTTTCGATAAGAACAACTCCTCTTCAAGAGATTGACCTTAGCAGTGACGCCGTTGCCGAACATCGTGTACTGGTCGAGAACCTCGTTTGGATTACTCATATACAAGAAATCGCTCGCGCTCTTATCATCCCTTAGGATCCTTTCCACATAAGGCACAAATATGTTCTTTTTACCATCGACAAAGGCATGTCGCTCACTAAACATTTCACCAAATTTTCTAGCAATTGAATTGAATATGTACGATACGAGGTACTCCCGTTCATCCATCAAAATCGAGTTGAGCGACTCGGCGATGTTTGTGGTCATCACATCGTACCTATTGCCCGAAAAGTGTGCTCTACTCCATTTTTCAAAATCAAGCACATTTTCAAGGACATGTGCTGCCACGGGGCACTTACTCTTCAATTCCGTAAAATTATCGCTAAACTCATCAAAGGAATAAGTATTTGCTATGGCGTAGAATAGATAAAGATGTTCTCCGCAGTGTTGGTTTACGCGAAGATTTTCAGTGAGGCGCCTCATGTAAAGTCTGTGATGTGCACGACTATATACACGAGAGAAGGCATTGACGATGCTAATATGCCTGTCGGAGATGACATATAGATCTGGTTCAACTTCTACAATAGACTTCAGCTTCTGGAAGAAGAAGGTCCAAGAAGCATCATTCTCTTTATCAACGACACAAAAGGCAATCAGAAAGATATGATTTTCAGCGTCCTGTACAATGACACTCAATAGAATGCCCCCGTACTTGCCATATAAATGTGTTCCATCGCTGGCAATTACCTTTCTCATATGGGCATATCCCCATATGCAAGCACCGAATGCTAAGAAGTAGTAAATGAACAATCCATCTATTCGGTTTACCATGATAGAGTAAGAAGACCCAGGATTCAATAACTCCACCATGTGGGAAAAAGCTAGCAAGCAAGCATATCCGGGCTTCGGTGTCCTACGAATGATGTTCTTCGTAATTATACTTCCTTTCCAACACATCCAATAGCTTGCTTTGTAACGCAACTCTTTAAACACAATCCTTTGAATTTCTCTTATGCTTAGACCCTTACCATCCCGAAAATGATTTGTGCATACTGAAGCAATCAATTTGGACGAAACTTTCTTATGCCTGCGGGTAGCGTGTTCAACACCACACGTATGCAACCCGATATACTTGTTTATGTGAAATTTGTCTGAGGTCTCATATTTTTTTGCCCGCAACAACTAGCCACAACCACGAGATAAGTATTTCGCCTTAATCAATTTCGTACAGCTCTTCTCCATATAATAATCAAAAGACTGCCACGCCGCTGCTGCGTCTCGTAGCATTTTCAGCTCTTTTGTATCTGCGAATATTTGACCACAACAGAAATTGGTTCCATCGGAGAAGAAATGTCCTGGTTGTGATGCCGTTTCACGGTTTTCTTTATCATTTTGCAAATCTGATGAAAAGTCTTTCATATGCATAGAATCATCTTCCATATTAATTGGATGATCACAACCATTTTCGTAATCATTCAAATCATTGTCGATCAAATTATTGTCAATTGTCGGGCGTCGCGGTGGGGGTGCTGATGAGTTCAGCGGTCCTTCAAAAGACCTATCAACCACATTTATCCTCAAAATAGGCCTAAAGTCATCTGCATCAACATCTATTTATGATCGTACGATTTACATTTTTTCTCGAATGCATTAGATAACTAATAATCACGTCGCTCGGTGCACAACCTAGATCCCCACTCTGCATTACACTTACAATAAATTCGTCATACGAACTATTGCGGCGAATAGGAATGGGAATTGTCACCTTGGTAAATGATCTCCATTTCCAACATTTGGGAGTCTCCACCCATTCTCCCATGAAATCAGTAGAAACCAGAAAAAATTCTGCAATAGACATCCTAGAATTAAGCTTTGGTCGATGGTAGATTATGCTTACGGTCTATGTTGGGTTATATGCACGGTGTATGACTGACGATGATGGGTTGATGGATGCGTAAATATCCGTAGAAAATCTTGAAATTGCAAATATTGCTTCTAATCAATGATTGTTGGGTTTATGAAATAGAGAAATGAACTTGGAGTCGCCTGAGATGCTGTAATGCACTTTCTAGAGTGGTTTTGAGTAATGTGAGTGATTTAAAACTTTTTAACAATGGTGGAAAGTGTGTTTGAGAAGATAGGAAACAAATGGGGTAACGATGGATGAAATGGACAAACTTATGATGTTTGTGGACTGATTTGCAGCTAATTGCCAAAAAATAACGCCGAAAAAGTGGTCGAAATCGGAGCTTTTTGGAAGGAAAAATAACCACCTTCTATTTTTAGCTTTTGAAATTTTTTTTTTAATATTTTGGAAAACCTCGATATTTTTGTATATATAATGGTGGATGATGGAGTAGGTTGAAGTGTATTATTAGAAACTTATGGGTGAATTTATTAAGTTGGAAGTATTGGGTTAAAATAAATTATTATAAAAGTTGGGGCTAAATTTGTTAAGTTGGAAAAGTTGATGATGAGGTGGAATTATGTGGATATTTGACTAATGTATTAATACTTTTGGATATTTGGTAAAATAGTTTGGAAAAAGAGTTGTTTTGTCATACTTGCCCAAAAGGAGATTCCGCTCCTAATCCAATTAGATATCCACGACTTTGCCGAAAGCTTTGCTTTTTCTTTAACGCTCGCTCTGCCCCCTATCCCTATAGTTTAAGTGCTAGTTCTCAGTTCTCTCTATGAGCTGAGAGAAATGCTAGTGTTCTAATCGCTTAACAACGTATAGTGCAGTATCAAAAAGAACTCTCATAAGTTGGTGGCTATCTCGCTTTTAAAGTTATCTTAGCCGTAAATAACACTATAATGTTAATGTCTACTAAGATTATATGTTCGATAAAGTTATATTGATTTGAAATAGTTTAAATTGTGTCTTATATAAGAGAAATGTTAAAAAATTATAGTAATATTTACTCATATTATAGCATATTTTCTAAAACAAATAAATGCATAAGTATCTTTTATTTTATTTATAAAAACTTTTAGTTAGCTAAAGGAATAAAATGATTGATTTAATTTCATTATAAGCAAGTAAGCAACAAATATTACAAAGTTCATCTAAAATGTGTTTAAAGATGCTTTTGATCAAGTCAACTGTTCAAGTTGATTTAATTAACATGAGGTCCTTAAAATTAATATATTGCTTCCTAAGTAAATTTCATATATAGTCATGTCCTTAAAATAAATATATTATTTTCTGAATAAATTTCATACATGGTCATTCAACTTTTGATTTTATTACATAAAAATCACTTATCTTTTTTTGTTATACAAAAGTCATTTTAATTTGCTCCAATCATCACAAAAATTACTTTGATCAAATTTTATAAAACTTTTACATAAAAAGTTGCGTGACAATCTTAATCAATGCTTGATTTTGAATTTTAAAAAGTTATTATATTAACCTATATCTTATCTTGACCCATTCTATACATCCAATCTCGTTGCCCAAATGAATCATACAGTGAGAGACTACTTGCGCACTCTTTCTTTAATTAATGAACTAGGACGTCTGGTGAGATTGTTTTCATTAAAATTTTGATTGTTATTCTTATGAAACTACTATCAATAAAAATAAAGTAAAGAGTCAAAAATACACCTAAAGCATTCTGTTATATTATCACTAAATGTTTATCGAATTTTCTACTTCCTAGAGACCCTAGACATAGTCACAAGTGACTTTTTTCTTTACACGCATACCTCACTTAGAAACACCAACGATAGCTTCAGGTGATTGACACATCATTTTTCAACTTAAGCAAATACATTAATTAAGCAAATGCACTAGTTAAAACCCTCACCTCACTTTCCACTGAGAGGTTTATAAACTTCGGCTAAAGTTTCGGCTAAAGTGACTTTGTAATGATCGAAGCAAATTAAAATGACTTTTGTCTACAAAAGAAAGAAAAATAATTTTTGTATAATGAAGCGAAGTTGAACGACCATACATAAAATTTGCTCATTGTTTCCTCTTTCCAGCAATCCCTGTGATTAATAGTTAAATCACCCAATATGCAGAGATTTTTGGACTTAAGATCGAAATTATCCTATAGATATGAACACAGATCACCATTAGTTCCAACTTTTTTCCATATCCAAGATGGCATTTTCTTTGTTTGGCGTCCGTTTAAAGGAAAATATTTCCTTATTTGTTTGGGAAGTAAATGTAGCCAATGCAAAAAAACGGTGTACTTTAAGTTATGAAGTTCTGTTGTATGATCATCAGGCAAACAAAAATTGTAAGTGAAAGTGGCGTCAAACTTCCATGGAAGATGATTCAAAACAACATTTTTCAAATTAAAAATCAAAACAATCTTTTAAAAAAAAAAAAAACTGAAAAAACGAAATAAGAAAAAGGAGAAACAAGAAGACGACTCACTTGGTAGCTGTAAAGGTAGCAGATCCAAGCTCAAACCCACGGAAAAACAACCAGAGCAAGATGATGATAAATTGAGGAGAGTAAAGAGACAGAGTGAGCAAAAGTGAGGTTTTTTTGGTACAAGTGAAATGTCAAAAATACCCTCGACTGACTCTAAGCTACTCTTCGTTCATTTTTATATTATAGAGTAAGTAAAGTAAAATAGATTGAGAATCCAATTTAGATGAATTTATAATATATTGACTTATATATTTATTATTTATATTTTTTTGGTGAGCTTAAAAGTTTATTAACTCATAAGTTATGAATTTTAATTTATGATTCTTGATTTTATTATTTAGCTTAAAAATAAGTATTTTGAAGAACTTTTTTTATCTTACATAAACACTATAAAAATACTTAAAAACTATTTTTGTTCTTAAGAAGAAAAAATACTTTTAATATATTTGATCAAATTTTTAAAAGTAATTTATTTTAAGAAGTGTTTTTCGAAAACAAGTACTTCTGAGGAGAAGTAGTTTATGTTACCAATAAATCAATTTTAAAAATATTTTGGAGCAATAATTAGTATTTAACAAAGCTTTTTAAAAGTATTTTTTAAAAAAAGTAATTTTGGAGACAAACTATTTTTTTTGGGGGGCTTATGAAAAACTCCTTGTGCTACACCCCGAAGCACTTACCTCTATTATATTTAAAATGTGAAGAGTCTTATAAATATTGTTTAAATTTTTTGCTCTTCATTTAAAGACTCTTCTTTAAACAAAATCATCTTTTCACCTATTTATTAAATAACATCAATAACGTATTAAAAGTTTTTAGCCTATTTTGAAAAGGACAAGGAAAACATGACTTTTTTGTACTTTGATGAATAAAGTAGTCATAATTGGACTAGGTCTAAAAGAAAAAAGAAAAATAAAATAAGTGTTATAAATGTATTTACATTATAGTGAATGTCTATCAAGATCTAATAAGATCTAGTTGATATCTATCAGGATTTGAAGTATCTGTCTTTTAGTCAGAAACTAGGAGTATTTTCCCCTATAAATAGAGGGGTTTTATTCATTGTACTCTGAATCAAGATGATCTCTAATCCCTCAAGAGAAATAAGAATTACTCTCTTTATTTTCTCTACTCTTCTTCTTTATTATTTAGTTATTTTATAACACGTTATCAGCTTGAGACTCTGCCAAATAAGGTGAGATTATTAATCTAAAGGTAATTTATCTAAAGGTAATTTCAAGCACGAGACTCTACCAAACAAGGTGAGATTATTAATCTAAAGGTAATTTCAAGGTTAGTAATTTCTTATGTTATTTGTCTTTTACTACTAAATGATATAATTATTGTTGGATTTGAGGAAAAAATAATAATTGATTTGGAATTATTTATGTTTTAAATTTATTCCTCAAAAATAATATTATTAAAAGGGATGATAATATGTTGGGTTCAATTCCCATGAATTTATGCCTAAGACGCCTATATATGGATAAGACGTTGAGTTTGAATCTCAATGCACCATATTGATGATATTATGATGGCTAAGACAAAATAATGAGTATTTAGTGAAACATGTCCCATCAAATATGCTCCATTCCTTGAATTGAATGTGGTAGTAATAAATCATATGTATGCCTTAATTTGCTTTTGTAGTAGCTATCATAATTCGATACGCTTAAGACATGATTATATTCTATTCCTAGGGAATGAGAAGCTTATTAATGCAAACGTGCACTTGATTGAGATTTTTTTTTTTGAAATCTACTTCTAAATGTAAATCTAAAATTTATTCATGTAATAGTAAATCTAAAATTTACTAAAGAAAAAAGGTACATGTCATGGTAAACTTGGAGTTTACTAGTATAAAAATTCATAAATAGATATGAACGATTGCGATATCCCAAAGATGTGTATACTGATTATGTAACATATATTGAAGAATTAGAAAATTCTTCATTACTTTTAATGTTGCTTGTTTTCATAATAAGTTGGTTGGACCAACTAATATTAGGATTAGATCCCTTAAAATCTGAAAAAGTATAAAAGATGAATATGGGTCCGTTCACTAGTCATGTGATCTATTAAGATGCATCAATATAAGATGGTCATATGTGCATTTATTGTCAACCTACAGTTTGATATTCATAAAGTTGTTTGCTCAATAAAATTGAGCTAAGAGCATAACTTTCAGATTGTGCAATCAAGACAATTCATCTTGATGATCATGGTTTAGCATCGAATGCCTGCAATAAATAGTTAAACCATTGAGAACAAAAGCTTCATGTGTTGGTTTAAAATATTATATACAAAAGTACTTGTATGCATTAAACCAATAAATTATGATTAATTTCCCCTTAAAGTTGGTTCTAAGTCAGGAATCACACGTTGTCTATCTAATAGTTAATATGCGGTATATGATTAATGAATATACCATGATGCACAAAGATGGATTCCTCAAAGAAGAAGTAGGATGTATGTTAGTTTTTCTAACATAAGGGGAAGATTATAACCAACTTAGAAATATGTTAGAAATTATCATCAGATCCTTATTCAAAAGATAATTCAAGTCAAATATCGAAAGCATCTCATATTTAAGCTGCAAGTGCTCCTATTTTGTGTCCCTAAAGGACAAAATCTATGCATGCCTGAAGCGTGGTCGATCAATCGGTTCTAAATAAAATAATCCTTGAAAAGGATAAGGAGCAAATAATCATATAAGAAGGCAATGTGCTCTTGAAGAGTCTACGACATAACACTTCATGAAACCTTATGAGAGGTTCAGGTACCTAAAAATAAAGCAGTGATGAGATCTCAAAATGTTATGTCGCATTGTGAACCGATACAAAATGAGAAATCGTCGGCGATATCTTTGATACAATATTGCCGCAATATTGTAAAGATTATGAGGATCTGAATTCTACGTTAATTTAAACATGTGTTAATTTAAGCATGCTGACATAGAAATATTTATCAAGTGACATGAAAGGATGCATCTTGGTAAGCGTAAAACTTATTTGATTTGCAGTCCAGACACTTGAATATGTCACACATGAAATGTTGAATATTGTCACTTGACAAAATTTATATGAAAACTTCTTTAAGGATTCAAAATATAAAAGTTTCTGGGAAACTTATTGATAATCCTTATATTTTAGAAGCTTATAGCTTGAAAATTAATGAAACTCTTGAAGATTTTTCAAAGCAATAGATTATTTACTGAAATGATAAATATATCGAATTAGATTGGTTATGAAGTACCATATCTTAGTGCAAGTGGTGCACTCATGTATCTTGCAAATACTACAAGGCCCAATATAGCCTTTTCGGTTAATTTATTGGCAAGATATATTTCTGCTCCTACTATGAGACATAAGAATGGGATAAAACACATGAGCTTATTTTATTATAAATATTGCAGTCCCGGTCTTATTGGTCATGCTGATGTTGGGTACTTATTTGACCCACACAAAGCTCAATCTCAAACAGGCTATGTGTTCATATGTGGTGGTATTGCCATATCTTGGAGATATACAAAGTAGTCTATCGTAGCCACTTTATCGAATCATGCTGAGATAATAGCTATTCATGAAGCAGGCCAAAAATGTGTATGGTTGAGGTCCATGATACATCTCATTCGAGAAAAATGTGGTGTGAAATATGACAATTTACCCATAATTTTATATAGAGATAATGCAGCATACATAGCACATCTTAAGGGAGGACTCATAAAAAGAGATAGAACGAAGCACATTTTGCCAAAACACTTCTACATACATGAGCTATAAAATAATGCTGATATTAACGTGTAATAGATTCGTTCAAGTGATAATGTGACTAATTTATTCACCAAATCTTCTCGAATTGCAACTTTCAAGAAGATGTTGCACAAGATTGGGATGCAAAGGTTCAAGGATGTTCTCATTAGGGGGAGTTGATACGCGTTGTACTCTTTTTTCCTTACGAGGTTTTGTCCTACTGGTTTTTTCTTGTAAGGTTTTTAATGAGGCAACTTATATGCGTATTGTTAGAGATGTGTACTCTTTTTCCTTCACTAATTTTTTCTCACTAGATTTTTTCTAGTAAGGTTTTAACAAGGCACATTATCTATCTAGACATTCAAGGGGGAGTGTTATAAATGTATTTACATATTAGTGAATGTCTATCAAAATCTAATAAGATCTAGTTGATATCTATTAGGATTTGAAGTATTTGTCTTTTAGTCAGAAACTAGGAGTATTTTTCCCTATAAATAGAGGGATTTTATTCATTGTATTCTGAATCAAGATGATCTCAAATCCCTAAAGAGAAATAAGAATTACTTTCTCTATTTTCTCTACTCTTCTTATTTATTCTTTCTTCTTATTTATTCTTTCTTGTTTTATAACAATTAGTAGGTTAAACGTATTATTATTATTCTAATATTGATAAATAAATTAAGGAACCAAAATAAAATATTTTCATATTTAGCTAATCAATTTTACTAAATTTTTCATCCTTATTTAAACTAGAAAAAATAACCATAATATATTTCAAGTTGCTTTTCCTTATTTGAAATTAAATAAAATTCTACTTAGATTTGAAAAGCTCATCTATAAAAGGCGTATACATTGAATGTAAAATTGAGTTTAGCCGTACTCTCAAAGGAAGCCCATGTGTTATTAGTTGTTGAGTTTGTTGTTGTTACGAAAAGTAGGTAAGACTTGTTATGCAAAGTAGGTAAGGCCCATCGTTACTCTTTGTAATGAAGGATTGCGAGTAATAAATTTGGTAAACTAACTCATGAAATCTTTAACATTCATAGAAGATATCTTGACTGGATTGAAGATGCATTGCCATGAATGGAGATTCGTGTAAATCAAAATGAATGCAAACTATTGTATATATGTTGATCGATTCAGCTAGATCAATAATAATAACACTTTATATAATCAAGATTTGTTGCATGAATGGAGATTCGTGTAAATTAAAATGAATGCACACTATTGTATATATGTTGATCCATTCAGCTAGATCAATAATAATAACACTTTATATAATCATGATTTTTTGCATGAATAGTGAAGAAATGCTTGAATTATATTAGTTCTTATGTGATTAACAACCTTGATACAGTGTACAGTAAATGTGAGAAACTAAATTATGAACTTATGGTATGTGCTTATTCGGAAGAATATATGAGGTTCTAAATTGTTGCCTTGTGGACTATAGTAATCATGAGATTAGAGGACAATTGACCGTTTCTATTTCAATAATCCTTATTCCGTGTTGATAACATTAGTTTAATTCATTAAGTAAAGCTTTGGATTCTGCTATGATGTTGGATCCTGTTGTTGTAGAATATGCCACAATAAAGTTTCTCTCCCAGTATTTTATAACTCATTTTCTCTCACTATTTAACTTCAAGGAATTGTGCTTGAGAGATGTCAAAAAAATCAGTTTGAAGGTTCTCTCGTGGATTTTCTTATCTATTATTATTGTCATTCATTAAAACATTTTGTCTATCTACGCTTGATAAAGAAGATAACGAGAAGGAGAATGACGGCTACACTTGTTAGAGAGGACAATGAGAAGGAGAATTACGACCTTTATTAGTTCACAAGACAACTGTATGATCATTTCCGCCAGGAACAAAATAGCCCCCTCCCATGGCATGATTATGAATACTATGTGAAAAATATTTAAAATAATTTTTTTGGGAGAATAACTATCATAGTTTTCTAATTATGTTTCTAGAATAGTCTAGTGATGAAATATCATACGTTCTTGTAGAATTTCCTAGGGTAGTGTCTTGAATAAGTATCTTGTAGATTTATCTAGATATTCTAAAGTAGTCGTAGAAGATAAAGTTCACTAGATTTTTTCTTGTAGAATTATCTAGAAGATTTTCTAGAAATCTATGACTAAGTATAAATAGGGATGGTCTTATACATTTGTAATCAACACAAAAAACATAACCAAAAAGACGATCCAATTCAAGAGGTATTCTACCACAACAAAGCTTTTCTTTCATAGCTTCCTCTTTTTTAGTTGAATCTTCCAATCATAGTTATCGATCTTGGGTTAACAAAAGGTCTCTCCAATTACACCTTGCTTCTGCTATTCTCTACATGGTATCAAAGCCAAAGTCGTAGATTGGCTTGTGTTTATTTCAAGATTGGGTTTGTAGTTGACTCAACTGGTTTAAGCGAATCGCGTCAATGGACTGGGAATGAAGTTGTTGAATCAGTCCAATTACAAGATATGGAAGACATGTATGGAATCACACCTTGTGAGTGAGTACATGGAATCATACCTTGTGAGTGAGTACTTGTGAGATATTGTCAAAGGAAGTAACATAAGTCCTCTTATTGATGGATAAAAAAATGATGATGCATATAAGAAATGAATGCAGACTAATGCGAAGGCGGAGTTCATCTTGAAGAGAACTATCTCCTCTAGTTTATTCAATTATTTTATAAGGTGCAAATCATCCCATGAAATATGGAGGACCCTCGATCAGTTATTCAACAAGAAGAATGGAACTCGACTATAGATATTAGAGAATGAATTAGCTAACACCAACCAAGGTAATCTTTCTATTGTTGAGTATTTCTTAAGGATTAAGAATTTATGTTCCAAGATTTTTTATTAAATCCAGATTAAGCTATCTTTGAAGCACAAATAATAAGAAATATTATTCGTGGTTTGAAATCAGAATATATTTTCTTTGTGACATAAATTCTGGAATGGGCTAAACAACCTTATTTGGAGAAATTTGAGAATTTATTGTCGTCACATGAGTTACTAGCCAATCAATTTGCTAGTGAATTTGTCAAATAAATGGAAGGAAATGCTATTGTAGTTGACAAGAGGAACGTTAAAGGAAAAATTAAGATATATTCCTCACACTCGAGTCTCAAGTGGTTTAAGCTCACCTGGAAAGAAGGAAAACATTTTTAACAATTATACTAAGAAGTCTCTCAGATGTTATCAGTATGGCAAAGCAGGACATATAAGAAGATACTGTTGAAACACGGAGAGAAATATAGCTCATACTGAAAAGGTTGTTGAAGAAGAAAAAGGTTGGTAAAGATGCTTAGAAGATAAGAGTCGAACAATAAATGCCTTGTCTTCCATAAATTTAGAAAGAGATTAAATCAGATATAATACAATACATCATGTGGAGAAGAAAGACATTGATAAAAAGAAAGATGATACTAAAAGCATTCAGACTGGAGACGTGGAATCTGCTATCGAGGAAATCAAAGAAGTAGATCCTGAAAATGGAAATAAAAGTCTAAATATGGAGGATATTGAAGTAGACTCTAAGAAGACAGTGTCTAAAAACTCTATATGCCAGTGATGACTTTATTGGAGAAAACATTAAGAGAGATATAGTGGAAGTTGAAGTCTCTGACCAGTCATCCATCGTATCAAAGTCAATAACTGGCTCAGAGAAAATATTGAAAGTTGATGAAGAAGCTAAAGATCCAATGAATGGTGGAGTTATAAGTAAAGCACCAATTTCAGAAGGAGAGACATACAATATGATTAAGGAGTTACACACAAAATTTTGTGGTGGATCCAATTATGATGATGAGGCGTCATGGGAAATTAATGGTCAGAATCACCAACTCAAATGAAGCAGCTGATACTGGTAAAATTTTCTCATATCATGGAATTGTGTTGGAAGAAGAGGGAACATAAAAATTAAACCTTGGAGTTCCTTACGCTCCTATCATTGGTATCTCTCCAAATAATATAGTTATTGAGGATCTACGAGAAAGGAAGAGCCAAAAAACTCAACAACATAAAACTTGGCAACGAGGTGATTCATATAGTTTGGAAAGGCCAACGGGGACTATTATCAAGTCAATCCACTACAAAGATGAAAATTTTGTCAATACATATTCTTATTTCTTCGCAGGGTTGGTCATTAACAAAAAATCTTTATATTTGAAGAAGCAAGAGAAGTCATTCAAAAACTACTAAGATTTTCACCAAGGCGTGGTTCAAAGCTTTGTTTGAGTTCTTCTACAATGAGTTTGGGATAGCTTCCAAAAAATCACTTTCAGGGAGAGTGTGAAAAATATCTAAAGTGAATTTTTTTGGGAGAATGAATATCATAGTTTTGTAGTTATGTTTCTAGAATAGTCTAGTGATGGAATATCATAGGCTCTTGTAGAATATACTAGTGTAGTGCCTTGAATAAGTATCTTGTAGAATTATCTAGATATTCTAGAGTAGTGGTAGAAGATAAAGGTCACTAAATTTTTTCTTGTAGAATTATCTAGAAGATTTTATAGAACCATCTATGAACAAGTATAAATAGAAATGGTCTTATACATTTGTAATCAACCCAAAAACCATAACCAAAAATACAATCCAATTCAAGAAGTCTTTTATCAAAACAAAGCTTTTCTTTCATAACTTCTTTTTCTTTAGTTGAATATTTCAATCTTAGTTATCGATCTTGGGATAGTAGAAGGTCTCTCCAATTACACCTTTCTTATGATATTCTCTACACGTTGTGTTTCTAATGATCCCTTTGACATGGGGCTTCTCCTCCAAGAAATTCACTCGCATATTCTGTTAATACACCAAGATATGAGAGAAAGGTAGAGGAAAAATGCAAGAATCCTTTGACCCAATAGAGTATGCAAGAGATACAATCAAATGAGACATAATCAAGTGTAAGTCTCAAAGCATTGTTAATTGTGATAATGACAAAGACAAGAAAAACAATGCATTTATAGTTCTTAGAGTTTAAGCTGGAGGAGCAATATATAAAAATCAGGTGTAGCTAATGGGTCTCCATGGTTTTTTATCTTCAATAGAGAAAGATATCTCAGAGTTTTTTTATGTACTGCTTGACATAGGACATATTACCCTATGCATGATAAAGAGGACAACGTAAAGGGGAATGACGACAGAACAAATACTTAACCTCTAGGAATAAGTTTAGGATTAATTACATAATTGAATTGGGTTTGTAGAGTTAATTCTTATACTAACTAGATGTAGAATATGACTTTATATATTGAACTCATTCACGTTTATCATAACATAAGAGAATATAGAGGGAGTTTACTTTACCGATTATTTAGGATCAT
The DNA here is from genome assembly GCF_002878395.1 of Capsicum annuum. Taxonomy (NCBI): domain Eukaryota; kingdom Viridiplantae; phylum Streptophyta; class Magnoliopsida; order Solanales; family Solanaceae; genus Capsicum; species Capsicum annuum. The sequence goes on from NC_061122.1 coordinate 63,288,512, forward strand.
TCTATCGAAAATGTTTAGGTTTAGGACTATATATTGTCTCAAGAATGTTGTAGGCTACAAAGATAATGTTTTGTTGTAATTTTTATTTTATTACTATCTATTCTTTTAATATTGGTGGTAGATGAAAATTTGGTCGGACTTTAAAGAACACACACATGAAATTTTTTATTATCTTTTGTCACTTTTAACTTTTTAAATTGTTTTTTCTTTTTTGTGATTTAGAACAAGGGATGACTATAAAATGGATGAAATTTAGAACAAAAAATAATTATACTTAGTGTTTTAGGGGTAAATAAAAGTGACACTCCTTTTATGTGTAGCGTTGGAAAGAGGATGAAGCCAACTTTCAATTAATAGTACTCTCAACATTCATTTTTACGTATCACTTAGACTTGACATATCCATTAAGATAATAATAATAAAATAGCTATTTTACAAAACTTTCTCTATTAATTGATGTTTATTATTAGGTCTTGAAAAATAATTTGGAGAATAAATAATTAATACTTTAGTAAAACATGGAAAACACAATTCTCTTTTCTTGATATGCAAAAATGAAAATCTATTTTTAAAATAATGAACAAATAATGGAGTATTTCGGTTACCTTGATGAGTATAATATTTAAATTCATTGCTTTAAAACAAATAAGTATGGAATAATAGCATGAAAACATCCAAAATATTTGGATTGGACAAAAGTAACATCAAAAGAATTATAATTATGTTAAATTATTTGAAATAAATGTGAAATCAATTGAACATAATAGCTCATTTCGAAATAGATTTAAACATGTGTATATGTTAATTTGAGGGAAGGAGAGAAAATAAAAGAATATTTAAGAGGTTTAAAATATGTATAATTGAGGATACTATCAGTATTAAAAATATTTATCAAATTTAATGTGGTTTTGTCACGACCCAAAATAGGACCATGACTGGCGCTAAGGAGGTTAGGACTCCAAGCAAGCCTCGTCAGAATTCTACAGAAAATCGGACAGAGTTTCCACTGATTTTGGGCCTAACAAGAAAATTCCTTGTCTCAAATCCACAACACAACAACCCAACATCACAACCAATACACCAAATACCAACACAATCTACCAAAATCACCAACAATGCACTAATACCACCAATATCAATACGAAATCCATCTCCAAAACTAAGAGGAAGTTAAATACTCCACAAATTCAAAATAATGAAAGAATACTCAAAACTCTAAAGACATGACCATGGAGCTACTCTAAGATTTTTGAAGGAATAGAACACAACAAATAAATAAATTCCTACCCACGCGAACAAATGCGGGGTTCACCAGGAATAAGCCACTCGAATCCTCTAGCTAACAAAATCCTCACCATCACCTGTGTTCTCTGTAAAAATAATAGCGAGAAGTGAGACACTAGCTCAGTGACTAATAACACATGCCCATAACTGTTTTAATAGGGACAAGTCATAAAACATCATGAGATAAATGCTCTTTAAGAAAACAGTAATAATAAACAGTATCATTTATTTTATATAAGCCGAGTGAACAAATAGTTCAGTAATAAACTCAATAAACATTAAATCATATCAAATATAACATATTTAGAAGGCTTTCAAAAATGAATCATGTAATCAGTGTGGTATTCTTCATCAAGAATAGCCCATAACAGTGGACCCCTCATAAAGGAGTCAAATATCATATCAGTGGGTCCCTACTTGAAGGAGAGCAGTAAGAGTAAGCTAGTTCTACCTTCCCACTAGTGAGGGCTCTACCAGCCATCAGTAAATACACGGTGCACCATGTCTAACGATCTCGCCGTTAGCTACAGGATTCAAATCAAGGTCTACTCCCATTTATACTTTCTTCGTAAACAATAGATATTCATATAAAAGCCTTTTCAGAATAGTACATAGAATTTAAAATTCATATCAAATCATGTTACTTGTAAACTTGAATAAAACACATGTCAAAAATACTTATTTCTCATGTAATTGAAAATATTCACTGTAATAATATCATATCTTAAATAACCATTTCAATATCATATCAAGTAAAGGACTTTCGCCACATGCAATTTTAAAGAATTTCATAACTCATTGTTTCATCAAAATCAAGTATAAAATGTGCAAGTTAACAAACTCAAATTATGGTAAGATTACAACTCACAGTACACGTGTCGGAATACCCAAACTTGTCACCTCGAATGATTTGTATCACTTTCTTCGATCAAATCTATAATCACGTCATATCAATCTCGCATTAATTATCTTATTTTAGGCTAATTCATGATAAAATTAAACTACCCAACCCTCAAAGTTTCTTGGTAACCTTCAATTTCTCAAACTTCATGTCCATAATCACTCCTTAATATGCATAATCTCTGTCTTTGATACTTAAATTTTATTACCCAAAATAGATTAACTCAACTAAAAATTACGATAAAGATGAAGGAACAAATTTACCTTAAAATTTCCGATCAACCCTTACTGCTTTCTTGTTTAAAAAAATTGTTGGTTTGAACAACTTTTTTTTCTCTTCTAGCTTTCCACGAAGGGCTGGTGGCTGCCCTTGCCAGCCTTCCCCCTTTAATTCTCAATTCCCTTAATCTTTTTCTCAAAAGGTTAGGGATAGTGCATATGGGCAAAGTCCATTCCTTTTCACTTTTTAATTAGTGATGGGCTTAGCCTACTTTTCTCCTTTTTTTTTCTTTTTTTTTTACAAATACTAAATATAAAAAATATGATAAGGGATATTACATTCTTCCCACCTTAAGAAATTTAATCCTCGAATTAAGAACAAGTGCATACCTAAAGATTGAAACAAGTGAGGGTACTTCAATCTCATATCATTTTCTGACTCCCATGTAGCTTCTTCAATGGTATGGTTTCTCCATAAGACTTTTACGGTCACAAACTCCTTTGACCCCAACTTTCTTACTTGTCGATCAATAATAGCCACTGGTTCCTCATCATAGATTAAGTTCACATTAAGTTACAAGGTCGGTGCTTTCAGCACACTCGAAGAATCTGATATACACTTTCTTAGCATAGAGACATGAAACACTGGATGGATGAAGGAGATCTCAGGAGGAAGTGCCAGACGATACGCCACACCTCCTAATCGATCAAGTATCTCATAAGGTCCTACATACCTCAGGCTTAACTTACCTCTTTTCCCAAATCGTATCACACCTTTTTATAGGAGAGACTCATAGAAAAACCTTATCCCTAACTGTGAATACTAAATACCTTCTCCTTTTATCTGCATAAGACTTTTGTCTACTTTGAGCTGTGAGAAACCTCTGTCTGATCAATTGGACCTTTTCCATAGATTCCTGTACCAAGTATGGTCCTAAAAACTTTACTTCTCCAACTTCAAACCACCCGATAGGAGAATGACATCATCTACCATACAAGGCTTCATATGGAGCCATCTAAATGTTTGAATGACAACTATTATTGTAAGAAAAATTAGCTAAGGGTAAGTAAGTATCCCAACTATCTCCAAAGTCAATAATGCAAGCTCTCAATATATCCTTAAAAATTTGTATAGTACGCTCAGACTATCCGTCCGTCTGCGGATGAAATGCAGTACTAAGATCTACTCGAGTACCTAATACTTCTTGGAAAGATCTCCTAAAATATGAAGTGAATTGTGGTCCTCTGTCAAAAATGATGGACAATGGAACTCCATGAAGTCGGACAATTTCATTCATAAATCACTGAGCATATTTCACTCCATTATATTTAGTCTTTACTGGCAGAAAGTGAGCTGACTTAGTAATTCGGTCTATAATTACCCATATAGAGTCGTGACCTTTAATGGTTCACGGTAGCCCAATTATAAAATCCATAGTAACTCTTTCCCATTTCCAATCTGGAATGCTGATCTCTTGTAATAATCCAACTAGTCATTGATGCTCCGCTTTAACATGTTGACAAGTCAAGCAACTAGAAAAAAATTTAGCAATATCCTTCTTCATACCTTCCCACCAGTATAATTACTTCATGTCATGATACATCTTAGTAGAACCGGGGTGAATGGTATATCTGGAGTTGTGAGCTTCCTCAAGAATAGCTCGTCTTAACCCATCTGCAGCTGGTACACATAATTGATTACCCAGTCGAAGAATACCATCAAAATCAATACTCATCATCTTAGTTTAACTATCTAAGGCCTCATCTCTATATTTACGCAACTGCATATCCTCAAATTGAGTGTCCTTTATGCACTCTACCCAAGAAGATTTAGCTTGAACACAACCTAATAACACCTGTGACTTTCCAATACCAAAACTGACACCTTTTCCTTCAAGTTTCTACATATTTTTCGCCATTTGCCTCTATCCAGGAGCTATATGTGCTAAACTACCCATAGATTTCCTGCTCAAAGCATCAGCCACAACATTAGCTTTTCTAGGATGATACAAGATAGAAAAATCATAATCCTTGAGTAATTCTATACACTGATGTTGCCAAAGATTTAGATCTCGCTGCTAAAAATGTACTTCAAGCTCTTGTGATTGGTACAAATCTCACAAGTTTTACCGTATAAGTAATGCCTCCAAATCTTAATAGCAAACACCACAACGACCATCTCCAAATCATGTGTTGGATAGTTTATCTTGTGCTTCTTCAACTGTCTCTAAGCATAAGCAATAACATGATCATGTTGTATGAGAACACATCCTAATTCAACCCTCAAAGCATCACAAAATACCTTGAATCCTCCAGAACCTGATGGTATGGCTAATACCGGTGTAGTGGTCAAACATGTTTTGAGTTTTGAAATATCTGCTCACACTCTTTCATCCACTGGAACTTCACATTTCTCTATGTTAGCCTGGTTAATAGAGCTGCAATTTTAGAGAAATCCTGCACAAAATGCCTATAGTCATTAGCCAAACCTATAAAGTTGCGTATCTCTGAAGGTGAAGTAGGTCTAGGCCATTTCTGCACTGCTTTTATCTTTTTAGAATCCATCGTGATACCATTCTTGGAGACAACATGCCCCAAAAATGATATTAAGTCAAGCCAAAATTCATAATTTGAGAACTTAGCATAGAGCTTATGTTCCTGCAATGTCTGTAATACAGTCATCGGATGATTACTATGTTCTTCCTAGCTATGAGAATATATCAAAATATCATCAATAAATACTATCATAAATTTGTCCAAAAATGGCCTGAACACCCTATTTATCAAGTCCATGAATGCAGCAGGAGCATTGGTTATCCCAAAAGACATCACAAGGAACTCATACTGTCCATATCGAGTTCTGAATGTTGTCTTGGATATATCTTCCTCCCCGATTATAAGCTGATGAGAAGATCAATCTTCAAAAAATGGACAGCCCCTTGCAACTGATCAAATAGATCCTCTATATGAGGCAATAAATACTTATGTATAAAATCAAGTATAAAATATGTAAGTTAACAAACACAAATTATGGTAAGATTACAACTCAAAGTACACGTGTCGAAATACCCAAACTTGTTATCTCGAACGATTTGTATCACTTTCTTCGATCAAATCTATAATCACATCATATCAATCTCGCGTTAATTACCTTATTTTAGGCTAATTCATGATAAATTAGACTACCCAACCCTCAAAGATTCTTGGTAACCTTCAATTTCTCAAACTTTTTTGCCCATAATCACTCCTTGATATGTATAATCTTTTGTCTTTGATACTTAAATTTTACTACCCAAAATAGATTAAAACGACTAAAAATTATGATAAAGATGAAGGAACGAATTTACCTTAAGACCCAAAAGAAATTTTCGACCAACTCTTACTACTTTCTTGTTTAAAAAAATTATTGGTTTGAATAACTTTTTTTTCTCTTCTGGTTTTGGAAGAAGGGTTGGTGGCTACCCTTGTCAGCCTTCCCCCTTTAATTCTCAATTTCCTTAAATCATTTTCTCAAAAGGTTAGGGATAGTGCATATGGGCAAAGCCCATTCCTTGTCACTTTTTAATTAGTGATGGGCTTGGCCCACTTTTCTCTTCTTTTTTTTTTACAAATACTAAATATAAAAAAAATATGATAAGGGATATTACAGGTTTACTGATTATATAGAACATTAGAAAACCAAATGCCTCAAAATATTTTTAGCTAATTTATTGAAATAAAAATTAATGTAGAAATTGCAAAAAAAAAAAAAAGAAACATGTTGACACTTATAGAATTTGCATGAAGGCATTAACTTGTAGCTTCCAACTTTCAAATCTTTGAAGTATTGTGTCGTATACATAAGGTTGAAGTTTCATAGTAATAACCACCTATTTCCTTAATCTATAGGATTATGCTTTTCTTAAACAATTGCAACTATGCTAGAAAATTCTTCATAATAAGGAATCTTAAAAGTCAGACAAAGAAAGTTGCGCTATACATTTTTCTATGTAGTATAACTATATGCAGAAGCCCGCTAATAATAATTGCGTTTCTATGATTTGTAATCATCAATTTTGTATGTTGCTATTAGAATTGCATTAATTTTTTACAAAAGCATCATAATAAGGAATCGATTTTGTCATTGGACTGGTGAATTAAAAACACGTGACAAAATAACATGCATTTAAGATGTAAATTCTGGAAAGAAAATAAATATCCATCTTTCTTTGTTCTTACAAGTTCAGAGAAAAGTAGAGAAAATAGATATCTGGCCCTTTTCTTGAACCAGACCTTGGTAGAGAAAAAATCAAAAACAAAAATCACTTTACTTGATTAATGACTGTCACTGAAGATTTCAACATACACACAAAAAAGATACAAACTAATATTCTGCATGTATTCAGAAAGTTCTTCAGTACTACCTCCACACACATGCCATTATGAACAATTTTGTCATTCAATAATGATGCAGACAAGGAAATAGATACATAACACTAACAAAAACTTGATATCTGTTCAAGTTATTCTCAAGCATTTAAGGAATATATCTATGCTATGTTGAGAGTAAGTATAGAAATTATCCACTGGAAGTGCACTTACAAGGAGTTCAGTTCATTAATTAGGGGTGGGTGCTTGGTTTTCGGTTTGATTTTTTAAATTTTGGTTTGATTCTTTCTTGATCAGTTCTTAGAGAATACCGAACCAAAGTTTTTAAAATTTGATTTTGCTATTTTGCACATTTTGTGTATTGAGACAATAATAATATTTAATATGACTAAAAATTAGAGTGTACAATCAAGCCAACTACTTGTGCAATGAAACTTACTGTTCTCATCTACAAACAAATTTTGTCCTTTGTAGTCAGTGCATAATCAATTAGCGCCCAACAATTTTTCCTCTATAAATATTGCACAAATAAGCAGACACTACAAGTAGTAAATCACCAAAGTTGAAGACCTTAGTCTTACGCCTGTACACAGTCCACCAGCCAATCGCTAGTTGTTGTCCTATAAGATGCCACTGAGATGAATCTTCTATGTAGCTAGGAAATTGACATGAACCAGGAGAAAGGTAATTGAAGTAAGCAATGACAAAATGCTAGTAAAATATTAAGCCATGGCCTTAGAGGAAAAATGAACTGAGAAGCCCTCAACTATGCAGCAATTTTGACTTCCACAACAAGTTTGACTGTGTAATTTGTAAGACATGAGCTAGTTTCAATGACTAATAGTGAAAACTATTGAACAAGAAGAGCATGACAACACCGAAACAAATACAAGTGAGATAAGAATGGTAACCCCTTGAAATAAGCCTCCTAGAATGAACATAAGTAGATCTTAACAAAGAGACACCGTTTGTAATTTTTGTACAATTCTGATCAGCAACACAAAAGAAATAACTCAATTCAAGAAGTCCACTTAGAAATAAGAGTAAATGATTCTTCGATTTGTATTATTTGGATAATGCAATGCCAAGGAGGGTAGGGAAGATCTTCCTTATTTTTCCCATACCCACACTTCTTATTCAACATTATGAATAGGGTTGTCAGCATCCGCTTCAAGATCTCCAACACATTATCTATCCGTCTTTCATCAAAGCCTACTATTTCACTCTAGGGGTAAATTTGAAGGTTAATAATTATATAAAAGATTTAACTCGAAAAGAACAAGGACAGTTAATTAGCATCGTATCATATAATTAAAAAACAAAGTACGCATACAAGGCCTATCCCTTAGCTTTTAAAAAAAAAGTGAAATCACATTTAAGGCATTTGAAATAAATGAAAGATCTAAATGCAGCAGTCTAATAATAGCATAACAACTCAAGTGTAAAAATAATAATGGTTGTTATCAGGCAGCTTGAGTATATCTAATAAGCTTGTCATAGAACTAGTGTGAAGTGACATTAAAACAAGACAAATATAATGTTAAAAAAGGTGTAATAGAACAATTATTACTAAGTGCTCTGTAATACCCTGTACCTTTTTCTAGCTTGAAATTGTCTTAAAAATATGTTGGGAGATTTCTTTGAAAGATGAATACACTTTTGTACACATGGTATTTTTAAGATTTTCACTTTTTTTCATATGGAAAATTCAATAAGCTTTCCATCGATATAAAATTCACTAAATCCGATAACTAGGTAAAAAGTTATGACTATTTTAAGTTTTCATTGTAAAACAGCGCCATATTGGTCAGTGGCATGCGGCGCCACAAGCTAAAATAGCAATTGTCCCTTTCCAGTGTCTCAGTGCAATTTCCTCCACGTTGCACCAAAGTTCTAGATCGCAAAAGAAGGGGCAATCCAATGGATCCGCATCGTACCATCTCTTAATATCCCAATTATCAAAATCCAGTGACACCACGCGATAGCGCCGCGTCGTGCCGCACCAAGGGTCTAATTCGGGAAATTCTCACTAAAATTAAATGATGCATCCAGGGTTAACAGGGTCAACTTCTCACCCCTATTTAAGTCCTTTAAAACATGATTCAACCACTTTTCACCAAAATATACTAGTTTCTCTCAAGAACAAGCTACGGTTTTCATACAAGATCCAATTTCAAGAAAGTTTCACCGTCAATCTTCACGAAATCATGAACTAAGGTATGTGTTGTGTTCATTCATGGATTCCTTCCATGCATGAAGCTCAAGAACCTTGTTTTATCTATAAATAATGGTATTTATGTTGTGGGTTATTTGTAATCATGTTGTTGACGTTAATTGATTTCAAAGTTGGAATTTTTATGTGTTTATCATGATATTATGCTACCATACAAGATAAAATCCATGAATTTAGTTGCTTAGAATGTGTAATATAATGAATTCACTTATGACCTAAGTTGTGCATGCAAGGTGATTGATAAAATGCTTGAAAAAGTATAAATCATGCTTTATAGCTCAAGACATAAGCTAAATGTGACATGTTTGTCATCCTCCTATGTTTAAATGGTTTCCATGCTATCATTGTGAAATGTTTATGTTGTCAGAATGGCCATGATAATAGAATATGAGATTATGATATGATTATCAACATTCTCGTCCATGTTAGATAGTATGATAACCCTGTACTTCGTGAAATCCACAACTTATTAAATTATGTATTGTTGATATGGGTCTTGTACTTGATAAAGTCATGCTTCATCAGTTTCCTTCTATCGAGTCCTAGGGGTACTTATACCCAAAACATTAGCTATGTGCCTAGAGCCATTTCATGTTTTCACAATACTCTCAATCAAGCTATGATCCTTAGAATTCAGACAGTCTTATGACTCAGGAAATCTCCATGATCTCATGAACTCAGTTAGTTATCAGATATCAGTAGTATTCCATCAATCAACGAAATCCAGTAACTCAGTCCATGTTCAGTTCAGTAAATCATGTTCAGTGTCTATCCAGATGGGAGTAAATATTAGCACCGAGCAAACCCAATGATGGGAACTCGCCTGTTATATGAAGGTGTGATTCTTAGAAGGAATCCTTGCATTCCAGATCTATGTAGCCAGCATAGGTTGAGACATCATAGCCTGCTATATAAGGGTAGATGAGGTTGCTTAGCCTGCTATATGAGGGTTCCCACCGTTCTCACTAGAGTTACCTGTTATATTAGGGTCACTCACATGTTGTCCTTACCAGTGGCACGGTATTGACACCCTTCAAATTAGTGCATAGATTGGACCCCAATTCAGCTATATTACATCATTTGGGGCATGTCGGCTAGATGACTACCTCCCACATCTTAGTATCAGTCTCAGTAAAAGAACTCAGATAGTTCTTCAGAATTCAGGACTGTCAGATACAGTCAACTCAGATACAGTACGGAACTCAGCTAGTTCCATCAGATTTAGGACTGTCAAATATAGTCACTCATGTTATCAGTTAGTAGAATTCAGCCATTAGTCTTGTTAGTCATTAGCATACTCATGTTATCACGATTTTAGATATAGTTACTATATATGTAAGTATGTATTCTCACATTCATATTAATTAGTTAGACAGTATTGTTCATGCATATGAACCCCATGCATTCAGTCTACCTCACATGCATACCAGTACATTTAAAGTACTTACACAATTGCGCTATAGTTTCTTATACCATAGGTTCAGAGATAAGAGCTCCAGAGCATCAATAGATTCCAGTCTCAGCTGTCAGAGTTAGAAGTGAGTCCTCATATTTCGAGGATATGATCATCATTTTATTATCTTAGTAATTAGTTCATTAGTTGGAGTTAGTTAAGGACATGTCCCATCAACTCCTTACTCAGACAGTTTCGTCAGTTAGTGGCTTTCCAGACTATTATGTTCAGACAGTTATTTTAGTAGTTTTGGGTATTTCATACCCCATTTAGATGTTATGTTTTACTTCAGTTAGGTGAACCTTATGGCCTTTCAGTTCATGTTTCTATATTATTCAGTATATTATGCAGTATACAGGTACAGATATCAGTCATGGGTTAGTTTGTGGTCTTTCGGGGTCATGAGCACCGTGTAGCATTATGGGTACTAGATTCGGGGCGTTACAAACTTGGTATCAGAGCCTAAGGTTCAGTAGAGTCCTAGGAAGTTTGAAAACTGCTTCTAGTAGAGACTTATACATGGGTGTGTTGCATATAACATTTCTGTGCAGGAGGCTATAAGATGTTTTAGGAATAGTCTTCCTTCTTTCAGTATTCATGTCATGCTAGTATGCATAATCTCAATATAATATCTCAGTCTAATCTATTTCTTCTCCTTATTTCAGAACTTACCTCTTAAGAGAAGAACCCAGTCTATCCAAGAAGATTCCTTGGATGAGTATATTTCTCCACATTCACTACTCTTGCTCAGTTAGTTGCTGCTCAAAATGAACGACCAGCTGTCATTCTAGCTAACCCAGTGGCCAATTCAGCTGTAGCCAGGATTTGGGACTTCACCCAAATAAATCCTCCATTTTTTCTTGGGTCTAAGATAGACGAGGACCCTCAGGAATTCCTAGATCAGGTGCAAAAAGTTACAGATATAATTAGGGTTACTCCTAGTGAGAGTGCTGAGATAGCTACATATCAGTTGTAGGATGTTGCTCATACTTGGTTTAAGCAGTGAAAGTCAGAAAGGGCAGATGATACAGGGCCAGTTAAGTGGGAGGAGTTTACTTCTACTTTCCTTGATAGATTCTTTCCCCTAGAGCTTAGAGAAGATATGGTGCTAGAATTCATCAACCTCAGGGAGGGAAATATGATAGTGAAAGAGTATTCTCTTAAGCTTACTCAATTAGCCAGATATGCCCCTTATGTGGTTGCAGATAGCAGGGCAAGGATGAGTAAGTTCATTTCAGGGGTGAATGATAGTGTGGTTAATGAGTGTAGATCCGCCATGCTAATAGTGACATGACTTTAGCCAGGCTCATGACTCATGCTCAGCAGATAGAGGAGAAGAAGATTAAGATGAGGGAGAAACAGAATAAGAGAGCGAAGATAGGTAGTTTCAACTTTGCTTAGCCTAAATCAGAAGGAGAAAATTATTCTTAGTTTTGTCCTAGGTCATCAGTTCCAGCTCCTTCTTTAGCCAGTGCTCCAGTTTCTAAGTTCAGAGAGGGTAATAAAGATAGAGTACCAGGATCAAAGTCCTAGGGCAATATTAGTAGTGCCTACACCTATTCTGTTTGCCAAACTTGTGGCAAGCACCATCAGGGTATTTGTAGAGCTGGCAGTGGTATTTGTTTTGGATGTGGCAAGCCAGTCTATAGAGTTAGAGACTATTCCCAACAAGCTCCTCAGGGTCAACATAATCGCTCCTTATCTCAGTCTGATCACCCAAATCAGTAGGGTGCTACCGTCAGTGCTACTAGTGGGCAACGCTCAATTGTCTCTATGCTCTTCAGTCCCAACAAGATCAGGAAAATTCTCCTGGTGTGGTTACTGGTACATTATAGATCTTTAATGTGTATGTTTATGCTATGCTAGATCCAGGAGCTTTTTTATCTTTTGTCATTCCTTATATAGCAGTCGATTTTAGAGTCAGCCCCAAAATTCTAGCAGGGCCTTTTTTAGTCTCTACCCCAATGGGTAAAATAATCATAGCCCGGTGGGTATACAGGAACTAACTGGTTATGATATTTTAGAAAGTCACTTCAGCAGACTTAGTCAAATTAGAGATGACTTATTTTGATGTCATTCTTGACATGGATTGACTTCATTCCTGCTATGCCACAATCGACTGCAGAAACAGACTAGTCCAGTTTCAGTTTCTAAATGAACCCATCCTAGAGTGGAAGGGTAGTGTATCCGTTTTAAAGGTCATTTTGTTTTCTATCTTCGGGCAAGGAAATTGGTATCTAAGGGATGTGTCTATCATCTTGTTCATGTTAAGGATTCCCATTCTGAGACTCCCAGGATTGAATCAATCCCAGTAGTGAATGAATATTCAAATGTCTTTCCCAAAGATCTTCCAGGAATTCCTCCCGAAAGGGAAATAGACTTCGATATTGATCTTTTTCTAGATACTCAGCCTATCTCTATTCCTCCATACATAATGGCACCAGCAGAACTCAAAGAACTAAAAGAACAGTTGAAGGATCTCTTAGATAAGGGATTCATCAGACCCAATATTTCCCCGTGGGGCGCTCCAGTATTATTCATGCACAAGAAAGACGGTTCTCTTAAAATGTGTATAGACTACCATCAACTCAATAAGGTCACAGTCAAGAATAAGTATCCTCATCCCAGAATTGAAAACTTATTTGACCAACTTCAGGGTGCCAGTTATTTCTCTAAGATAGATCTCAGATCCAGCTATCATTAGCTCAAAGTTAGGGAATATGACATTCCAAAAATAGCTTTCCAAACTCAGTATGGTCACTTTGAATTTCTAGTCATGTCATTTGATCTTACCAATGCCCCAACCGCTTTCATAGACTTGATGAACCGTGTGTTCAAGCAGTACTTGAACATGTTCGTCATAGTCTTTATAGATGATATTCTGGTCTATTCCCGTAGCGAGCGCGATCATTCAGACCATAGCAAGACAGTACTTCATAATCTCAGAGATCATCAGTTATTCACCAAATTTAGTAAGTGCGAGTTTTGGATAAGGTCAGTAGCATTCCTTGTCACATCATTTCTGGTGATGGCATTAGAGTAGATCCTCAAAAAACTGAAGCAACAAAAAACTGGCCTTGCCCTGCCTCTCCATTAGATATTAGGAGTTTCTTGGGTTTGGCTAGCTATTACAGATGGTTTATTAAGGGATTTTCATCTATTGCATCCCCTATGTCCAGATTAACTCAGAAGAAAGTCAAGTTTCAGTGGTCAGATCCTTATGAGAAGAGCTTTTAGGAGTTGAAGACTCGACTCACCTCAGCTCTAGTTAGCTCTTCCAGATGGTTCAGATGGGTTCGTAGTGTATTGTGATGCATCCAGAGTAGGTTTGGGTTGTGTCCTCATGTAGCATTATAAGGTCATAGCCTATGCCTCCAGACAGCTTAAATCCCATGAGAAGAATTATCCTACTCATGATCTTGAGTTAGCCATCGTAGTCTTTGCCTTGAAGATTTAGAGCATTATCTCTACGGAGTTCATGTACATGTCTTCATAGATCATAAGATTCTTCAGTATGTCTTTTCTCAGAAAGATCTTAATCTTCGTCAGAGAAGGTGGTTAAAGCTCTTAAAAGATTATTACATGAGTGTCCTCTATCATCCAAGAAAGGCCAATGTAGTGGTCGACGCTCTTAGTAGACTGTCTATGGGTAGTGTTGCTCATGTGGATGACAGTAAGAAAAAGTTAGCTCAGGAAGTACATCAGTTTGGAAGACTAGGTGTTTGTTTAGTCGATACAGATGAGGATGATATATGGGTTCAGAGTAGTTCAAAATCATCTCTAGTTTTCAAGGTGAAAGAAAAGCAAGATAGAGATCCCAGCCTTGTCAAGTTAAAAGAGTCAGTTTAGGATCAGAAAGTAAAGGTTTTCTCCCAAGGGGGAGATGGTGTTTTGCATTGTCAGGGTAGTCTCTGTGTTCCAGGTGCAGATGACTTAAGGCAACAAATTTTGGCAGATGCGTATGGTGTATTCTACTCTATTCATCCAAGGGCCACAAAGTTGTACCATGACTTATGGGAAGTCTATTGGTGAAGTGGGATGAAGAGAGATATTGTAGAGTTTATGGATAAGTGCTCTACATGTCAGTAGGTTAAGATAGAGCATCAAAAGCCCAGTGGTCCTATGCAGAAGTTCCTTATTCCTACTTGGAAGTGGAAAGAAGTGAACATGGACTTCGTGATGGGTTTTTCTCGAACTCATCATCAGCATGATTTAGTATGGGTCATTATAGACAGAATGACCAAATCAGCCCATTTCCTTCTAGTCCATACCTCTTATTCAGCCGAGGATTATGCCAAACTCTACATCAAGGAGTTGTTCAAATTGTACGATGTTCCGCTATCTGTTATCTCAGATAGAGGTACCCATTTCACCTTTCATTTCTGTAAAGTGTTCCAAAAGTGTCTTGGTTCCCAAGTTCATCTTAGTACAACCTTCCATCCTCAGATAGATGGTCAAGCAGAAAGGACCATTCAGACTCTAAAAGATATGCTAAAGGCGTGTATAATTGATTTGAAGGGTAGTTGGGATGACCATTTGCCTTTGATTGAGTTTGCATACAACAACAGCTATCATTCCAGTATTCACATGGCTCTATTCGAAGATCTCTATGGTAGGAGATGTAGATCTCTAATTGGTTGGTTCGAAGTTAGTGAGGCCTCAGTTATAGGGCCTGACTTGGAATTCGACACCTTAGAAAAAGTTTAGTTGATTAAAGAGAGACTCCGGGCTGCTCAAAGCCGACAGAAGTCTTATGCAGATGTTCGTAGAAAGTATCTTGAGTTTGAGATTGGTGATTATGTCTACCTCAAGATCTCTCCCATGAAAAGAGTGAAAAGATTAGCCAAGAAGGATAAGCTCAGTCCCTAATATGTCGATCCCTTTAAGATTCTCAGTCGCTTTAGCAAGGTAGCTTATGAGCTCGAATTACCTTCAGATCTAGCCTCAGTTCATCCAATCTTCCATGTCTCCTTTCTCAAGAAGTGTATAGTTGACCCAGCAGTTGTAGTCCCTATTCAGAGCATCGATGTTCAGAATAGCCTCTCTTATAAAGAGATTCCAGTCAAAATCCTAGACTATCAGACTCCTAGAATGAGGAACAAAGAAGTTCCTCTAGTTAAAGTTCTTTGGAAAAATCAATCCGTCGAGGGAGCTACTTGGGAAGTAGAAGCAGATATGCGTACCAAGTATCCTCACCTCTTCTCCACCAACTTAGATCAAGCTCAAGGTAACAGTTCTCCTTAATCTTACTCAGTTTCATGTTTAGTGTTCAACACAAACTTGGTATCAAGTACCATTGCATATTCAGTCATGCATTCATGTATCAGTTCAGTTATAAAATTACGCATCTGGCATGTATTATCAATGGGGGAAACTTAGTTCCTCAGAACACTCAGTCATGCATTCATGAATCAGCTACACATGCATCAGATATATATGTTCAGTATGATATATTCAGTTATCAGTCATGTCAATCATTAGATCATGTTTCAGTTATTCATGTTTAGTATGTACGTCAGTTTATGTTCTTCCCATTACTCTCATTCTCATTCGAGGATGAATGATCACAACGGGAGATATTGTAATACCCCGTACCTTTTCCTATCCTGAAATTATCTCAAAAAAATATTAGGAGCTTTCTTTGTAAGGTGAATCCACTTTTGTACATGTGGTATTTTTAAGATTTTCACTTTTTGTCATGTGGAAAATTCAATAATCTTTCCATCGATATAAAATTTGCCTAAATCCGATAACCAGGTAAGAAGTTATGACTATTTAAAGTTCCCATCATAAAACAGCGCCATATTAGTCAGTGACGCGCCGCGCCACAAGCTAAAATGACAATTGTCCTTTTCCAGTGTCTCAGTACAATTTTCTCCACATCGCACCATCCCTCAATTTCCCAATTGTAAAAATCTAGTGAGGCGCGATAGCGCCGCGTCACGCCAAGGGTCCAACTCAGGAAATTTTTACTGAAATTAAATGATGCATCCAGGGTTAGAAAGGTAAACTTTCCACCCCTATTTAAGCCTTTTGACACGTGATTCAGCCACTTTTCACCCAAAATATACTAGTTTCTCTCAAGTTTCTCTTAAGAACAAGCTAGGGTTTTCATACAAGATCCAATTTCGAGAAAGTTTCACCGTCAATCTTCACGAAATCATGAACTAAGCTATGTGTTGTGTTCATTCATGGATTCCTTCCATCCATGAAGCTCAAGAACCTTGTTTTATCTATAAATAATGGTATTTATGTTGTGGGTTATTTGTAATCATGTTGTTGACGTTGATTGACTTCAAAGTTGGAATCTTTATGTGTTTTTCATGATATTATGTTACTATGCAAGATAAAATCCATGAATTTAGTTGCTTATGATGTAATTTAATGAATTAACTTATGCCCTAAGTTGTGCATGCAAGGTGGTTGATAAAATGCTTGAAAAAGTAGAAATCATGCTTTATAGCTCAAGACATAAACTAAATGTGATATGCTTGTCATCCTCCTATGTTTAAATGGTTTCCATGCTATCATTGTGAAATGTGTATGTTGTCAGAATGGCCATGATAATAGAATATGAGATTATGATATGAATATCAGCATTCTCGTCCATGTTAGATAGTATGATAACCCTGTACTTCATGAAATCTACAACTTATTAAATTAAGTATTGTTGATGTGGGTCTTGTACTTGATAAAGTCATGCTTCGTCAATTTCCTTCTATTGAGTCCTGGGGGTAGTTGTACCCAAAACATTATCTGTGTGTCTAGAGCCATGTCATGTTTTAACGATACTCTCAGTCAAGCTATGATTCTTAGACTTCAGACAGTCTTATAACTCAGGAAATCTCCATGATCTTATGAACTCAGTTAGTTGTCAGATATCATTAGTATTCCGTCAGTCAACAGAATTGAGTAACTCAGTCCATGTTTAGTTCAATAAGTCATGTTCAGTATCTATTCATATGGGAGTAGAAATTAGCACCGAGCGAAGATGGGAACTCGCCTATTATATGAGGGTATGATTCTTAGAAGCAATCCTTGTGTTCCAGAACTATGTAGCCAGCATAGGTTGAGACATCATAGCCTGCTATATGAGGGTAGATGAGGTGGCTTAGCCAGCTATTTGAGGGTTCCCACCATTCTCACTAGAGTTACCTGTTATATTAGGGTCACTCACATGCTGTCCTTACCAGTGGCGCGGTATTGACACCCTTCCAATTAGGTTATAGATTGGACCCCAATTTAGCTATAATACATCATTTGGGGCATGTCGGTTAGATGACTACCTCCCACAGTCTCAGTATCAATCTTAATAAAAGAACTCAGATAGTTCTTCAAAATTTAGGACTGTCAGATACAGTCAACTCAGATACAGTATGGAACTCAGCTAGTTCCATCAGATTTAGGACTGTCAGATACAGTCACTTATGTTATCAGTTATCAAAATTTAGTCATTAGTCATGTTAGTCTTCAGCATACTCATGTTATCACGGTTTCAGATATGGTTACTATGTATGCAAGCATGTATTCTCACATTCATATTAGTCAGTTAGACAGTATTTTTTATACATATGAACCCCATGCATTCAGTCTACCTCACATGCATACCAGTACATTCAAAGTACTTACGCATTTGTGCTATGGTGTCTTATACCATAGGTTCAGAGATACAAGTTCCAGAGCATCAATAGATTCCAGTCTCAGCTGTCAGAGGTAGAAGTGAGTCCTCATATTTCACGGACATGATCATCATTTTACTATTTCAGTATTAGTTTATTAGATGGAGTTAGTTGGGGACATGTCCCATCAACTCCTTACTCAGACAGTTTCGTCTTGTCCAGACAGTTATTTTAGTTGTTTTGGGTATTTTATACCCTATTTTGATGTTATATTTTACTTTAGTTAGGTAAAACTTATGGCCCTTTGGTTCATATTTCCGCGTTATTCAGTATATTATGCAGTATACAGGTACATATATCAGTCATGGGTTAGCTTGTGGTCCTTTGGGGTCATGAGCACCGTGTAGCATTACGGGTACCAGATTTGGGGCGTTACATGTTCTTGCCTTTTTATTTGATCACAAAAAAAAAACTAATTAATTAAAACCTTAAACAAATTAAGATAAAAGATATTACAATCCAAAAACAACAATGTAGTCAAACAAAATTAGCATCAGATAGTGGATCAGAAAGTTGAACCATGCCTAAGAGGTTAAGACCGAGTTCTCACTTGCTCATCAACAATAATGTGAAGACAGAAATACTAACAAAATACAATAGGTTACTAATCATAACAACAATATTATAAGAGAATATTACGGTTAGCACATTAAACCATCAACACCATAATGTGCACAAGCTGAAGTTCAAATGAGTAAACAAAAAAAACTGGAAGCTCAAACTTACTAAGGTTTGATTACTTGATATGCTTTCTCTTTATTGGACTTTTTCTCATTTCATGGACATAACGACCAATTAGAACCTACTGAAGTTTCAAAAAAAAACTGAGAATCATTATAGCTTGTGTCTTAAGTGAAAGAGAGAGATAGGATTGAGACTTGTAGCTTGATTCTTTACTCATTCCAAGGATTCTTCAATAGGTATAATCCTTTTTTTTGCTTAAAATTAATACAATGGATACAAAAGCAACAAACTAACTCTCTATTTTGAATGAGTTGAAACACATTGAAACTATATCAGTCATACTTAATAATAAAAGGATTCGACATAATAAAGCACAGACGGATTGGTCATTCCGCATAGCTTCCCCAGATTTGCAATAGTTATACTACTACTACTATGATGTGAGCCATGACAAGGTATGAAAGCACAACAAAATATGAAGGACCGAAAATTGAAACAAGCAGCACCGAAGAACTTAAACATCAATGTAGATGCATTTCTTATCTTTCTTAAAAGGACTTCAGTGAACTTAGATTAACTTAACACAAATAAACTGTCATATTTCCTTAAGCAAGAGAAGTAAGATTTAAAGAGCCTTGTGATTTATTTTTGAGTCCTCTAATCATGTTACGACTACAGATACATAGGCACTACCACAGGACTTCAGCTACATTTCCAGGGGATTTTAGTTCACTCGAATTCCACTTGTATTTCTTAAGATCTAAAGTCACTTACACAGATTAAAGAACATGCTATGAACAAGAAAGGGTAATACTATCACGGTACAACAAATCTGATGCAACATAAATAGGAAATACTATATTTGCATCATGGTTCTTAACCCTGGATATTGATGTAACCACTTGTAGGTAAATCTTCATCACTTGTACTGAATTTTTCTTCTAACAGTAAGACAAAATGTCTCAGGTTCACCAAAAACATCACGTGATTATTCACTAAAGATTGAGGAAGTTGTTCAACCATCTACTTCAACTTTATTTTTACCAATGCATCTTGGCGTTTGCCCGCTGCAACAGATATTTTGGAGGTAAAGTTTATGTATTTTTAACTTTCTTTTGTTGAGCTTGGGAGATTTGACATCTTACCCCATGAACATATATATCTTTATGATTTTATTGAAGACCATCTCCAAGCTTCACACAGGAACAAATATTGTCCTTCCAAGTTGCATTCAGTATCTTCAAAAAGATCAAGAGATTATCCAAGTTATTCAAATAAGAATTACTTTAACATATAGAATACAATTTAAGGTGAAGTTAAAATTGTGTCACTTGATATAGGGATATATTAAAGAATTGTTCTGTTTCTTTATGGGAAGGGTGATAATAACATAGAAGTTTGGAAACTGCTACTTCAATTTTCAAACTCTACATCAATTCACAATTTTATCAATGTTAGATGAAGTGAAACCAAAGTTAGGTAAGATATTTTGTAATTTACAATAAGAGTTGAAGAAACTATTAGAGTACAAAATTCAAAAATCACAAAAGCAACCATTATGTAGTGAATAAAATTGAACAGGGAAATGAAAATACAATAAAGTGATCAGAGTAATAATTGTGGACAAATTAATTTACTATAGGCCGGTTTAATTGACATACCTGAACATAGCAAATGTATGATGTTACAGAAAGGCTTTTTGAATGATTTCACCGTACACTATATTATATGTACTGGTCATCATTGTTATCAGCAGTAGGTGGTCGTATTAATAATTTTATACACTTTGAATTCTTTTCTCTCGATAAAGCCACATACAATTGACCATGAGAGAATACAGGCTCATGTAAATAATTTCAATATAATCTAATATTTATCCTTGGGCTTTATTTATGGTCATAGCAAAACATCGGCCTATTAGAAATTGTGTTCTTTTAAATGGAATCGGTAACTTCTCATTATCTTAAGACAATAATGGTATTCTGAGAATAAATACATGTGTATTTTTAAAATCGTCAATGACAATTTTAGCACTTATGACACGATTCTTAAAATCACAACATATTAGGTGTGTACCGTTACACAAACCTTCACAAGGATTTAAATTTCTGACTAAAATAATAGGGTAATTTTCTTTTAATGTTAGTTTATAGGGAGGTAGACAAGGAGGATTTAATGAATGTAAAAAATCTTCAAACTGACTTTGATCATTGGTTCAATAGTTTCATCAAGTGAAACAAATGTCTTGGAATCTTGAGAAAATTTGTTTATAAATCTATCATTTAGTCCATCAACAAAGTCATTTTTTTTTTGTTAAATTAACACGAGAAATCAAAAAAGAAGAATCATGAAAAGAGCTGTAAAAATCGGGGTATACTATTTTGGATAAAAAATCTAGTGATTCTTTTTCAGTAGTGTAAGGAACAATGAAACATCTTGGAATATTTATTTTTGTATGGATATTTATTTTTTCTTTTCCATTTTCGATTCGCATTAGATACTCATAGAAAGAGGGATCAGTTTTTGCATGCATATTTTCTAATAGATGTAGTTTTTCAACATGATTCCATATTTATGAGTTTAATATGCTTTCTCAAGTGAAGTTTTCTTTTTTCCCACTTCGAACCACAGACAGGGTTTGTCTAAAATCTCCTTCAAACACAATCACTTTTTCACCAAACAATACATTTGAATCCATTATATCTTTTAAAACAGAATCAAATGCTTCAATCATATTTTTTTGCGATTGATATTTTATCCCACACAATTAGTTTAGCGTCATGAATTAAAGATGCTAATGAACTCTGCTTGTTGATATTACAAGTGATTTTTTCATCAATATTAATTGAAAATTTAAAACGTGAATGCACCGTTCGCCCTCCTAGAAGTAGAGAAGCAGCAACACCAAAGGTTGACGTTGCTAATGCTATGAATCCTTTCGATCTAACAGTTTCTAATAAAGCACAGTATAAGAATTTTTTACCACTTCCACCAGGAGTATCTATGTAGAATGCTCCTGGATTATTGCTAAATATTCTCTGAAGGATTATATCATATGTTTTTTTTGTTCAGTATTTACCTTTCTGTGTAATAATAATTCTTTAGTGCTCAGAATATTATTTCTCTCCAAATATATGTCTTTTACTTCATTTGTGATTTTCAAAGAGGTGATAGTTTCTGGAATAAGATTGAACTCATTGATATCACGTCCCCTAGAATGTAATATATCATTGATATGGTTCAAATATCTTTTGTTATAATATTTTCTACATTTTTAAAGTCTTTAGACATTTAATCTTTAAACTGTTCCCATAATTCCTTAGGATTATCAGGATTACAATACACTAATATAGTAGCAAATAAATATCTTAAACTATAAGTCATTTGATAACATGTAGCTTTTAACATACATTCAACTAAATTATTATCACAATGTAATAGTCCTTTTTTACAGCAAATTCTATAAAAGTTTTGCAACATATTCCATTTACTTGAAGAAAATCATTGTATGATTTTTGTGAATTTACATTCATTATCAATAATCGAAGATAATATATTTCTCCTTCTATTGGATAAAAAGTTACAACATGGATAATAACATTACCACGTATTCGTCGAGTCCATATTTTATAGCTGGGTGACAACACAAAGTGTTAGAAAAAATCTTTATACAATAAGTTAAGTTCTTTAGCATGTTTATTTGTTTGGTTCATTAAGAAAAACTCTGTTAACATAGTTTTCTTAAGCATAGGATTTTTTTAGATGTTATCTATACTATCAATTTTTATTAAAATAACAAATTATTGTCCTTCAAGATGTAGCTGAAGGTGGTAAACACTTGGAGTCATTTCACTAATAGAAAATATGAACAAACACCACATAGCTTCTGGTGGGGATACCCATCTAGCTGATTGATATTCTTTAATCTTATCTATTTCTATATTTTCTTTCTCTTCATGTAAATGAAATGAAATTTTATCATGTTCTGTACAGATATATTATATAGATATTTAATAACTTTAATATTAGAACAAACTTCAATATTTATATGACAATAATATTTACATAATAGATAAGAATTGTAAGAGACAACCCATGAGTTATCCAGCAAATGCTCTCTAACTTTCACAAACTTACCAGTGTTTCTTATTTTATAAATTGGATAAGCGTTTTTGCCTTTAGTTGTATTATCAGCAAAACTCTTAGGGTACTTAAATTTACACACTCCTTTTTTCTCCATACATGAATTTGTCGGATTCAAGTGACCATAAGGTCCATGCATCATATGTTTAATGACAAATTTATATAGTAAGGATTGACTTTAGGATCAGGTATCTCAGCGGAAACAAATTTGTCATAAGCTTCAGGTGTTAAGAATTTATAGTCATCATTGAGTATAACAAGAAAATGAGCATGAGGTAATTCACATTTTTGAAATTCTATAGTGTACATAAAAGTCGCAACCTTTCCAAATATGTTTCTTTTTAGTATGTCTATTTTCGTTTCTTCAACTTTAGCTTTGAATACACAACTAACTAAATCAGGTGGATTTTGAACTTCATCAGTCGAGATCATATGTTCTTTTATTTCAGGCCAAGAGGGATTACACGTCATAGTTAGAAATATATCAGGCCTTCCAAAATGTGTCACTAATGTAATAGCATCCATATAACACCGACTCATATCTCTTGGACCACCTTCGAAACTTTATAGAAGAAAACTTTTTTTTACCTATCTTACAAGCCCCACTTTCACTGATTTTTAGGATATCAACAATTCTTTGTAGTACATTAATGAGAAATAAATCTTGATTTAAAGAAGCAAATCTAACCTCTAAGTTTCTATATTTATGAATTCTTCAACAGAATATTGCTGAAATAGTCTCCCAGAATGTAAAATAATATTTTCCTCATCATCTCTCATTTGGAGTTTATAACAATAGTATTCTTGACACGAAATAGTATCCCTTTTTCGTTTTCCTTTTTGTAGAATTTCAGCTTTCATACATCAATTGAACACTTGTTAGACAAACATGGAAGTTGATCATTTTTGTAGCAAGCTCTCTTTATTTTATTTTTATTTATGCATTAGTTGTATACTCTTTTGAATACCACAATGCCATCCGTTGTGTCCATAAAGAAACAAATGTGGATATTGCAAAGGATCATAGCAACTGTAGTAGTAATTTACTAATTGCCTCTTATTATTTTGAGTATAAATTCGAATATGTGGTGTAAAATTATTATTAGTTGTTTCTTGTTCTAGCCATAATGCTGCCATTTCTGATACAGTCGGTAAATTATATACTCATTGATTTAACTTTGAGTCACAATTTAATGCAATGTAAGAATTGATAGTTGTGGAATATGTAATAAAGATTTTAAAAAAAACACAATAAGGATTTATCTTTAGTATATCTATTAACTTTCCAACAACAGATTCTTTGAGTATATCTGATGAAGCGATTTGATTTGGTCTTTCTGTATTAGAATCATAAAAAAACAATTGCAAATCTTTTGGTTGTTGCGTTGATGGAATCAAATCATTAATAAAGTGATACATTTTTCCTTGTACTCTAAAGGTGTAAATACCATGGTCTATTTTCGTTAGCGCTTTATCATATTTCACTCCAAGTGAAGTAAATGCGAACATGTTATTATACATTCAAAAGTAAGTACGAAAGTACTCAGATTTTCCTAAATAGAGATTGAACAATTCAATAGGTATTCTATGTGATGTCAACTGAATTGTATCATTTCCACTACAAAATGCGGGTGATTCATACTCAAATTTTTTTCACACCACGATATTTACAATTTGGAACTTTTTTAAAAATAGTTGAATTGTCGGGCAATTATTAAAAGTTTTAGTTGGTTATTGTTGATTTAGAACATGTACATACTCATTGCAGTAACGTATAAAATCAGTGGTAGGAAGCAATCAATAGTAAATATTGGTAGAAGATTGGAGAGAAGACGAACCTATATTTATGGTAGCTAATATCTCCATGTCTGGTTGTTCATGAGGTGAAGTGAATGTTGAACCTAATAAACAAATCACTTTATTAATGTACGTTGAAAGAGAGAGAGAGAGAGAGAAAGAGAGAGAGAGAGAAAGCAAGTTATAGTATTGTATTATTGACATTTACCAAGTTCAAAGACAGAGCAATGGTTGATAACAATCTATTCTTTGACAAAGTTAAGCATCATCTCATCATTGGAAGATATATTAGTTACTGTTGAAATAAGGACAGTTTTTATGATTAGAAAATGATATAAAAATAGTTTAAAGAAAGCATCTATACATATTAGTTACGGTAATATATAGTATTACCGGTTGGTAGTGATTAATAGCAAAATTTGGTAGAAAAATAAAATACGACAAACCTTTGTTTGTAATAGCCAATGTGCATGAATCGTGTTGTTGATGAGGTGCAGCAGACGTTGAACCTAATGTACAAAGCATTTTTGTTAATATATATATTAAAAAAGAGAAAGTTGATATTATAATAGATTATTATTGACACTTACTAATTTCAAATATAGTGAAATACTCAACAATAGTTTTTTCTTTGCCAGAGATAGGCTTCGTGGTATGAGTAGAGGATATATCAACTAGTGTAGGAATCACAAAGAGTTGAGCATTAGGAAATCATGTGTAACTATAATTGAAAGGAAAGAGAAACATTTTTATATTGATGACTCAAAAATTACATAATATGTTTCCCATTTCTAGCCTGTTGCAGCAATAAAAGATGGCACATGTATTGTCAGTGTTGTTTGTGGATGCAACTCAACTCTAGCCTATGAGCATGATACCCCCGCACACTGGCTTCTTAATTCAAACCTTTTTGATCGTCGGTACAATAAAAACGCCTTTTTTTATCAGGTGAGTTTTTGATATAGCTCACATCTTCTAAAGTTGATTTTAAAAGTAGTTTCTAGTGAGTATTGGCATTTTCAGTGTTGTGAGCTGAAAATGATGGCCTTGTTTTTATCTATTGACATCTACAAACAAAGGAGCACGTAATGAATATTCCATTCATAGTCACCATCTCAGTTGTACATAAAGTATGATATTTGATACATTAAGTATTGAAGAAAGTCATAATTATATTATTTATTCATATTAATCATGAAAAAGGTAATACGCTCCTCATCACCAAAGCCAACTACACAAACACCATGGTGGAACGTATTCATATTTTAGGTAAATTCTTCTCCTATAAAGAAACAAGCAACAATGCAACTCTTGCAATTATCAATGCAGTATGATTAGCACCCGCCGTGGGCAACGCAAAGCTGAATGACTCAGCAAGAACATCTTCTATAAAATTTAATAGACAAAACTCACTGTTAGTCTAATTTTTTTCATCAATGCTAAACATAGGAAGACTGAATGTAACTAACGGACTAATATTAATCTTCACCTTCAAGTGAAAATATGCTATTAAAAACTCAATGCCAAGTATATCCTAACGTCTCTCATAATAAATTAACGTAGTGAATTCATGAAGGAAAAGTACTATAGTACTATAATACTTGAATATTGATAAATAATGAATGTGGGTTTTATTCATAACCTAACCCTACATACATAAACCACACAAATAGCTATCCATTACCGACAAGATGCATCAACAAACTGTTGACTGCCCTCTCAGCATCGATAAATTTATTGTGAGTACAACAAGCTCAAATCAAAAACTACTTCTTTTTACCCTTAATGATGCCAGTTGCTATCTAGAAAATAAATTGGCCCTAGTTCAAGTGGAAAAGTAGATCCATAGGTTCAAAATTGAAGTTTATGGATTATGGATTCTAATATTTTAAAGTAACACATTTCAGCTAAGCAGTCCCACTTTAACCAGTCAACTAATCCCCCTCTTCTTACCCACAATACAGCTAAGCAGCCCCACCTTAACCAGTCAACTAACCCCCCTCTTCTTACCCATAATAAAATACTAATTTAAGCTGAAAAGTAGCCAAATTTCAGCTCAACATCTCCACACTTTCAATCATAAAAAGGAAAAAAATTATCGAAACGACAAAACTAACTCCAAAAAATAATGAATTTCCTTTTTACACAGCTCCTAAATCTCAATTCTACATAATCTAACTACAACTCATGCTAAAAAATAACAAAAATTCAAGAGAACAACAAAAAATTCCAAATTTAGCTAAGATGTAGAGTTATATGTCATACACCACAAAGAAAGAAAAAAGTAGGTATAGAAAGACAATTGTACCAATTTCATGTGAGAAGAAGCTTCTGAGAAGAGGAGGTGTACAAACAAAAACTCAAACAACAGGAACCAAAAATTTCTGAAAATACAAAAACAACAAAATTTGAACAACATGCAAAGGCAATACAAACCAAAAGTAAAGATTTCAAGAGCTAAAAATCAAGATTTAGCAGCTAAACAAAAAGAATTATACCTCTGAACCTCAAATTTATGAAATTGACGTTGTAAGAAGGAATAATAGAAGGTGATGGTAAATAATACCTTAAGCACTCAAAATCCAATCTTTCTCTAATCAGACCCTAAAATAATTCATCAAACTCCGAAATACACAAAACACCAAAATATTCTCTCTTTCTCTTCAGCACAACACCAAACAGTACATTTCAAGAGCTAAAAACCAAGATTTAGCAGCTAAACAAAAAATATTATACCTGTGAAACTCAAATTTGTGAAATTAATATTGTAAGAGAAAACCCAAGTTGCAATTGAACATAGAAAGATGAAGAACCAACAGTACAAGCAAGAAAAAAGCAGAAAAAAAAAGGTGATGGTGGAGCAGTGAAGGCCTTTTGGGACGTAAAGAATGAGGAATCCTGTGAGAAAACGTTTTGATGAGAGGCAGTGTAATAAACAATGGAGGAAAAAAATTATGAAAAGACCTATTTGCCCTTGAAAGCAGACATGACGATCCTGACATGCTTTTAAGGCTTTTCTATGTGTTAGAATTTAATTCTCACATGAATTCTTTTTTATAATTCACCTACATATATGGAACACCAAAATAAAATAGGAATTTTTCGTGCATCAAAAATAGCTATAGAAGTCCTTATTATCGATTATATAATTATAGCCAAGTAATGTTTTAAAGTCTTTATAATTTAGCTTTTTAAAAAAAAATAAGAAAGAAAAAAAACTAAAGAATATTAGGAGCTAACTTTATATCTTATTTATCTATTTTCAATGCATTCGTCATTTTATCTTGATATTTATCTTCTATTGTTGCATTAAATATGACAATGAAGGCATATTTTCGTCGTCTCAAAATAGTTGAAATGTGTATTAAAAATACTTGTCTCTAAAATAGTTGTCAGTTTAAAAGATCAAAAGAATATTAATTATCATTTTTCAACTTTATACCTAACATTAATTATTCTACATTATGAGACACGTAAATAGATGAATATTAAAGAACTAATAATGAATATATTAGTCAAATCACAATCTTAATTAATTTTTCTTAAGAGTTGTGCAAAACCTAAATCGGTCAACTCTTTTGAGACGGAGGGAGTACAATTTATACTTTTAAAAGCATCATATATACTTCCTCTATTCTTAAATACTTGTCATATTTTATTTTTCTTACTCTCTCCATATCTTTTTAATTTCCCCCTTTTCTTTTTAAGAGTCAAGTGAGACAAACTTTGACCAATATTTTAAAATGTTTTCATAATCAAATTAAAAAAAGAAAAATTACAATTTGCATTAGTATTTTTCATGTAATTTTTGAATATCTAAATTTTAATTTAAAAATTAAATTAATCTAATCTAATTTAGCTTTAAAATTTAGTCAAATTGATTCACGAAAAATGAGGAGAGCAATTAAAAAGGAATGAAGAGAGTATTTTTAAGTAAAACTTTAACTGGAGAGTAATTTCACTAAATTATCCTTATTTATTATTTCATTTAAATTTAATACAGTACCTGTCTCTTTTGTTGGCACCTAATTTTTACCCTCCACGACTAAATTTAACCCTGAGTTTTTTTATTTTTTAATAAAATTAAAATATTTATTTCATTCGGATAAATGCGCTCTAAAATATTTATTTGGGTTAATTTTGTCAATTAATTGATGATTATACGTTTTCATATTTACATATGTGAAATTGTAAAAAAAAATTATTTAAATGAACATTTTTATCAAAATTAAAATTTTATTAATCAAGCTTGAAAATTAATCTGAACGGATAAAGTCTTGATTTAAATAAAATTTATTCTCAAAATTAATTTATTTGGAGAAATATTTATTTGATTTTATTAAATCAAGAAGCTCAGATAAAAGGAAGTATTAATTCATATTGAATTTTAATTTAATTTAGACAATCTATTAAATTTGGCTATAATTGAAATCAAATAGGCCATAATTGCAATGCAATCGGCCAATTGATTTTCAATTTGGTCAAAATTAAATAAATTTGGCTAAATTTTAAATTTCAATTGGGGTTATATTTTAAATAATCCTAAATTTCCAAAACTCTCATAATTTCTACTCAATTTCCACCAAAATCAAATTCAAATTTTAAAATTTAAAAATTGTATTACATTGTATGATTTCCCCGTCAACCTTGTCCTTTTTCCAATTTTAAAATTCAAAAATTATACTACATTATACAATTCCTCCCCCACTGGCCCCCAACCTTGTCCTTTTTCCAAATTCAAATTTTAAAATTCAAAAATTGTACTACATTGTACCATTTCCCCCATTTTATCTTCCACCTCACCTTATTTTTAATTTTTAAATTTCCAAAACACCCCTGAACTCTTTCTCCCACAATGATGGATGAAAATAACTAAATCTTCATCCTTTCCTATAAATACTACCACTATTTTAGTACAAAGGGGAAGAAAGTCTCAAATTCTTAAAAGAGTGAAAAAAACTTTTGAGCAAATAGTTAAATTTCTTTTCTTTAGTAAAACTTTTCAAGCGGTAGTCTAATTAGAGTTCTCAAAAGATCGATTTTCGTTGGTGATCAAGACTCTGAAGAAAGATTGAAGTCCCATTTTGTTACCGCAAAAAGGGTAAACACACCTTTTTCTTTTTAGTTTTATTATCGTTTTCTTCTCCATCTCCTTCTTCTTCTTAGTTTGTAGTTGTAATTTTGTTTGTTAGGATTTTTTATTGTAGACGGTCTTGAAGGCCGTAGGATGTTGTGATATCTATAGTATGGTTATTTTCATGTTCAACAACAACAAATCCAGTGTGTTCCCACAAAGTGGGGTCAGGAGAGGGTAAGATGTACACAGTCCATACCGATACCTCCGAAGAAGTAGAAAGGCTATTTTCGATAGACCCCCAGCTCAAGATAAAGAATAAGCGACAAGGAGATGAACTGCATAATAGAAAAGGCATAAGGAATACTAAAAAGTAAATCAGAGTAATACGAAAATATGAGAGATACGGCCACACGAAGTAAGCAGATAGTAACTGAGAAAATATGAAAAGGACCCCACGTATAAGTAACATATATTCGCTGCCATAGACACGCTAAGGTTACTAACCCGGCTACACAAGATCTCTCGTGGTGGCTTGATACAATCGACACCCTCCCGCTATCCTTCTACCCTTTTCCGCGACCTCCACACCTTCCTATCTAGGGTCATATCCACAGACACCTATAGACACCTCTAGACACAGACATAAGGTTATTTTCATGTTCATGGTATAAAAATGAGCTAGCAATAGTTGAACGTGTTTCTTTGATTTTATTCTTTGATTATTATGGATAAAGTTTTGATCTTTGCTTAAAATATGTACTCTTTTTTTTTTAAATTCATTGTTGGCGGATATGTTTGTTTTTAACATGTAAAGTTGTTTCCTTTATGTTGAAAAGAATAGTTAATATTAATTATTTTGCCTTTTGGCTTTGTTCTTTGATTATTATGGACAAAGTTTTGATCTTTTCTTAAAATATGTACTCATGCTTTGTTTAAATTCATTGTTGGCGGATATGTTTATCTTTTAGCATGTAAAGTTGTTTTCTTTATGTTTAAAAGAATAGTTAATATTGATTGTTTCGACTTTTGGCTTTATTCTTTGATTATTATGGATAAAATTTTGATCTTTGCTTAAAATGCATGCTTATGTTTTGTTTAAATTCGTTATTGGTGGATATGCTTTCTTTTAGTGTGTAAAGTTGTTTCCTTTATGTCGAAAAGGAATGATTACTATTGTTAAGGGTCTGTGAAATTGTTTCTCAATTTGAAGTAGTGAGTTACTCGTTTTTATGGTCAAAACTGTCTTTGATTTTCTCTTGTTTAGATTAAAAAGTTGTTAGGGTTATAGATTTTGTTAAAATGATGTAGAACTGAAATAGGAGTTGGCATAATTGGACACTTTTTCTTAGAATTAATCTTTTGCTATTTCTCCTATCTTGTCTTCGAATATCATTTCTCAAATATGCTTAATATATGTTATTTGCTTCACTTTTCTTGTTGGTTTACTTCTTAAAGTGTTTTTTATTCATTTACACGTCCCATTGTTATTCACATGCTATAGTAAATTTTTCTTCTAAGTTATAGATATGTTGATTGACTCCACTTTGTATTGAAAAAGTGTTGTTGTATTAGTATGCCTTGTATTTCATATTTGAGGTGTTATGAAAGATTTTCTCATCTCTTGCTCATTCTCCGTTTTTTTGTTTGATGAAAGCATGTCTTAGACTATATCACATCATAGTATTTGGTTAAATATGTGTTAATCTATAGAAAATATTTGTCCAAATCTTAAGCAACTATGCTTGTGGATCCATGTCTTTATTTTCAAGGGCTAGTTGATTATATTGTGCTAGATCCAATTTTTTTATAAGATTGTTTAGGAGATGGTTTAATTTCTTTTTCATTGGATAATTTAGTTTGCTTTGATATCATAGTTTACTATTTCTTTGTTCTTGAGAATGTTATCCTTTTTATCTCATCATTTATCTATTACATGTAGGATTTTTGAACATATATTAATTCTTTTTCTTTTATCCTTTTCTTTGCATGAATCTGTTGAAGTCCAAATGGACTCCTTTCCTCTTGCATTTCGTAATGGGCTAACGAGACCCACCTCTCTGAGTCAAGTCCGAAGTTTAAACCCAAAGTTGATTATATAGCATGTGGATGCAAAAAGATAGAAGAAGAAGAAGAAGAAGAAGAAGAAGAAGAAGAAGAAGAAGAAGAAAAATGAGTCAAAACTCATTGATGAAGTCACTAAGAGACATGAAAAGTCTCAATTTTTATTATTGTCTTATTATTTGTTTATCTATTTGTTTATTCATTTGGACCCAAAGCCAAAGTTGTAATTTAATACAGGTGAAGTGGATTTTGGGTCTCAAAGGTCCGAAAACTAACTTAGGACAAGGTATGGGCCAAAAGTCTAGTATTTAGATTAAGACGGGTGAAGATAAGCCAAAAGCCCAAATTAGCTTAGGACAAGATTTATGGATTTAGGCCTACTGGCCTAAGTCCTTTAGTTCCCCCATTTCCCCTTTATATGTTAATTGTTCTTAGTTTTCTTAGACTTAGTAAAAATCCCCGTTAAATCGTCAGGAAGACAATTTTTCTTAATTATTTTCTTTTCAAAAATCAATTTTCCTTTTTAAAGTTAGTCAAGAAAGTCATTTTCAAAAAGTCCGGATAACCGCAAGTTAGCGGATACTCTTGGTGCCTTAACAACCTTCCAAGAGTATTAATAGGAACCGCTTACTCAAAGTTTCTAAACTTAAAAGATTTTTTTTGTTTTGAATCTTTTAAGTAATATTTTTTTAGTTTTTCTTGATATTTTCTCAAAAATCAAGAGACGACTCTATAATTTATTAAATTGTTTTGAAATTTTCTTTAAGTTTTGAAATAGTTCAAAAAGACAAAAATAATATTTTCCAAACGCTTTGAATCGAAAAGGGGCAAAACACATTTTACACCACATTAATATCTCTCCATATTTATGATGAAGGGCAAAAGTGAAAATAAACAACTAAAAAAGTCTTAGTTTTCTAAAATGATAAGTACCTCTCTTTTTTTATAATGATTGTGCATTCTCGTTTTTTTTAATCATCATGATAAGACTTTGCACAATCATTAAAAAAAATTATTTGAAGTGTAATTTGAGTTATATACCCTATATTAATCTTTATCTGTTTGTATGTCTATTAATTTTAGAATATTAATGTTGATGGCAAAATCTTAAAAAAAAATCAATTCTCTCTTAATTTTTTAAAATCAAACTATATTTGGAACAACTATTTTCAATATACATGAAATCTAAAAAGGAATGATAAGAGTATTATGAACCATTTATTTTCAATAAGGAAAATAATATCTAGGAGCGAAAGGAGTATTAAATAGCATGAAGGTCACTAGCAAAATGAAAGTAGTACTCGAGAAACTGTGATATTAATGACGAAGAGGTAATAATTCTCTTTTATTTTTCGTATATTTTGTGTTATGTTTTGAAAATTTTATATATAATAATATAACAAACACACACAAAAAAAATTATGTGTTAATTACTATTGAGGTTATATGCATGTGCAAAGCACGTACCTAAAATTAATTTTCTTTAAAAGCTTTGAGCAAACACTTTCATTTTTTAAAATAAATAGTTTTCCAAAAAAATACTCCCTCCATTTCATTTTGTGTGTCGCCAGTTTTTTTTGTCCGTCTAAAAAAAATGTTACCTTTTCTTATTTGGTAACTATTTAAGGACATAATTTCACTTTTATTCTTATTTGTTCCACGTAATTAAAAATAATAGTAGTATATTTTCTAATAAAGGACAATTTGATAAACATCACCAAGTTTTTTTTATTTCTTAAATTTTGTGTCCGATCAAAATATGGCACATAAAATGGGATGGAAGAAATAAATACTGTAATACCCTAAGAATCTCAACCGATAGTAGAACCATGCTTCAAGCTCATGAGAAATAAATTATAGTGGTTTGGTAGTTTTATGATCTGGAAGGGGAGCCTTGGAGTAACTGGTAAAGTTGCTACCATGTGACCAGGAGATCATGGGTTCAAGCCTTGGAAACAGCCTCTAGTAGAAATGCAAGGTAAGGCTGCGTACGATACACCCTTGTGGTGGGGCCCTTCCCTGGACACCGCGTATAGTGGTAGATTTAGTACACTGGGATGCCCTTTTTTAGTTTTAATATCAATTTAGATGTATATTAAGGCCTCAAGTACTTCATATCTATTAGACGAATCAAAATATCCCTTACCGATTGAATTCTTGAGAAGAATATTATCACAGTCAACTTCAAACGATCATATATCCTGTTCTCTAAAGAATTTTTCATCTCATGATCCATCAACATATATATAATTGAATTATCTTTCCAACGATACTAATTTCTCAAAAATTCGATATCGAAGTAAAAAGTTATGGTTGTTTTACTGAGAGTTATGGCAAGCTGATGGACCGTCAAGTCAATGATGGACCATCACTCTGGACATCATAAATGAGGTAGTAAGACAATTTTATGGCCCAAAACTGACGGTTGGAGTGACGGTGAGTCACCAGAGTGACGGTGCACCACCCAGACCGTCAACTTTGTCCGAAACAGCGTTGAAACGACATTTTAAAGGGCTTTTGGGGTATTTTTCCACCATTTTAACCCCTAATTACTTCAAATCAAAGCACATAAATCCTCATTCATCCATAAATCAAAATTAGGGTTTCTTTCAAGATCAAAACCCAAGAACAAGATTCAAACCCTTCTCCAAGAAAACTCAAGAATCAAAACGTCACCGTTCAAGAATCTTCAAGAAAAGTTAACCTCCTTCAATATTCAAGATTTTGAGGTATGTAAAGTGTTGATTCATGGGTTTCTTTCACCCATGAAGCTGAAGAATCCCATTTTAAAATCATGAATTGTGATTTTCATGTGGTGGGTTGATTTTAATTATGTTGATGTGGTTGTATGAATCCCAAGTTGGGGTCTTTATGTTACTTTTCATGAAATTATGTTAGTATGTGGGTTGGAAATTTTTAAATGGATTTGATTAAATAACAATGGTGTATGAACTAGTGTATATGCCTAAGCCTAAGGCTATGCATGTAATGTGTTTGATAAAATGCTCAAGCGAACAAGAATCATGCTTTAGGACTCAATTATGACCAAATTGATGAACCCATACTTTACCCTTATGTTCAAAATGACTTTCATGTTATTGTTATGCATTGAAATTATTTGATGGACTATTCATAAGATTATCCTATGAAATTATAACATGTTTATACGATTTCCCATTCATGTACCAAACCATGATAATTAAGTGCCTCATGAAATTCCCCAATGATTGTATTATGGATTGTTGATTATGGTCGTGAGTTCAGGAAATGTCATGTGTTGTCATTTTTATGCTATCTAGTCCTGGGGGTACTTGTACCCGACAATTTAGTTGTGTGCCTAAAGCCAGTATCAATTTTCAAGATACTCTCAGTCAAGCCATGTTCAGTAGAATTCAGTCAGTCTCATGACTCAAGAAAACTCAGTAATCTCAGTAAATCCATAATCTCAGTTATATTCCATCAGTCAACGGAACTCAGTCCAGTCAGTTTAGTTTAATTAATTCAGTGTCTAATCAGATGGGAGTAGGATTCAACACCGAGTGAGCCCAAGTATGGGAATTCACCTGCGAGTAGAGGGTGTGATTCTTAGAAGCAATCCTTGCGCTCCATAACTACGTTGCCAGCATAGGTTTAGACATCTAACCTACTAGATGAGGGTTGATAAGGTGACTTAGCCTATTAAATGAGGGTCCCACCAATCTCCTTAGAGTACCTGTTAGATGAGGGATTATTTACAGCTTATCTTTACTAGTGGCGCGGTATTAGCACCCTTCTAATTGGGGTTACAGATTGGACCCCAACTCATCTATATTGCTTTATTTGAGGTATGTCGGTTTGATGACTACTTCCCACAGTTACAGT
This sequence comes from Capsicum annuum, assembly GCF_002878395.1. Classification (NCBI taxonomy): domain Eukaryota; kingdom Viridiplantae; phylum Streptophyta; class Magnoliopsida; order Solanales; family Solanaceae; genus Capsicum; species Capsicum annuum. The sequence continues at coordinate 63,324,271 of NC_061122.1, forward strand.
CTCAGTCTTAATCTCAGTAATAGAACTCAGATAGTTCTACAGAATTCAGGACTGTCAGATACAGTCACCCAGTTCAGTACGAAACTCAAGTAGTTCCATCAGAAATATATCTATCAGACACAATCATTTAGATAATAGTATATCAGATATACAAAACTTATGTTATCAGTATTCAGATTCATTGATGTTATGATCTCAGTCACAATTCATGTATTCATACATGTATTCTCACGTTCATGTTATTCAGTCAGTTAGTATTGTTCATATATACAAACCCCTTGCATTCAGTCTACCTCACTTGCATACCAGTACATTCAATCGTACTGACCCATTTGTACTATGGTGTTTTATACCATAGGTTCATAAGTGTGAGTTCCAGAGCATCTTTAGTAGATCAGCCGTTCAGCAGATAGACTAGCAGTGAGTCCTTATCATTCGAAGATGTTATTATTTGACTATTTTATTCTTTTAGTACTTAGTTTATTTCAGCAGTTGGAGTTATTTAGGGATATGCTCCATCAACTCCTTATTCAGAAAGTTTAGAGGCTTTCAGACTAGCATGTTAAAAAAAGTTATTTCAATTGTTTTGGTATTGATATACCATATCTACAGATGTTATGTTTTATCATATTTTTTAACCTTATGGCCTTTTATTCTGCATTTATATAGTATGTTATAAATTGCTCAGTTACAAATATCAGTCATGGGTTAGCTTATGGTCCTTTGGTGTCATGAGTACCGTGTGGCATTTCGGGTACCAGATTCGGGGCGTTACAAACTTGGTATTAGAGCCTAAGGTTCAACAGTGTCCTAGAAATCTGAAAAGCTGTATCAAGTAGAGTCTTGTGCATGGGTGTGTTGTGCACCACACTTATGGACAGGAGGCTATGAGTGTTTTAGGAACAGATTCCCCTCTTTCAGTATTCATGGGTGCATACTTATGGACAGGAGGCTATGAGATATTTTAGGAACAGATTCCCCTCTTTCAGTATTCATATCATGCGAGTAAGCATGAGCTCAAGTTAAACTCTCAGTCTAATCTATTTCTCCCTTTTATTATAGAACATACCTCCCAAGAGGACTAATAAAAAGAGAACCACGAATCAGTCGGCACCTTCGCCCGTTCAGGCAGATTCCCTGGCTGAGCATGTCTTTTATGGCAAATTTAGAACTGACTCCCTTACTTTATCTTACTCAGTAGTGGCTCAGAGCAATCAACAGGATATTTTCCCAACCAAGAATATGATTCATGCCCCACAGATTGAGGTGGGAAAGTGTAAAAACAAAGAGAGAAAATAAGAGAGCGAGAACAAGTAATTTCAAATTCGCTCAACCTAAGTCAAAGGGTGGAAGTCGTTCTCAATTCCACCCAAAGTCATCTGTTCCAATTTGTTCCTCAGCCCATGCTTCAGTCCCTAAATTTAGAGATAGGGTGCTAGGCCCTAGATCTCAGGGCAGTGTTAGCAGTGCCCGAACCAATTCTCTTTGTCAAACTTGTGGTAAGAACTAAGGTTGGTCCACGAAGTTAGCATAATCGTCTTTCAGCTTAGTTTGGTTGCCCAAATCTGCAGAGTGCCACTTTCAGTGCTACTAGTGGAAAATGCCCGAACAGACTCTATGCTCTTCAATCCCGTCAAGATCAGGAAAATTCTCCTGATATGGTCAATGGTGCGTTAAAAATATTTTATTTGCATGTTTACGTTTTGCTAGATTCAGGAGCTTGTTTGTCTTTTGTTACTCCTTATATAATAGTTGATTTTGGAGTCAGTCACAAAATTCTAGCAGAGCCCTTCTCAGTCTCTACCCTAGTGGGTAAATCCATCATAGCCTGATGGGTATACAGGAACTGTCCAATGATAGTATCTCAGAAGGTCACTTCAACAGACTGAGTCAAATTGGAGATGACTAATTTTGATATCATTCTCGGTATGGAGTGGCTTCATTCCTACCATGCCACAGTCAACTGCAGAAATAGAGTTGCCTAGTTTTAGTTCTGAATGGACCTTTCCTTGAGTGGAATGGTAGTATTTCAGCATTCAAAGGTCAGCTTATTTCCTACCTACGGACTAGAAAAATAATATCTAAGGGATATGTCTATCATCTTGTTCAAGTTAAGGACTCTAGTTCTGAAACTCCCAGTCTTAAGTCAGTTCCAGTTGAGAGTGAATATTCAAATGTCTTTCTCGAAGATCTTCCTAGAGTTCCTCCTGAGAGGGAAATAGACTTCGGTATTAACCTTCTTCCAGATATTTAGCCTATATCTATTCCGCCATACAGAATGGTATCAGCAGAACTCAGCAAATGTGATATTCCAAAAATAGCTTCCAGAACTCGGTATGGTCATTTCGAATTCTTAGTCATGTCCTTTGGTCTTACCAATGCCCCAACAGCTTTCATGGACTCGATGATTCGTGTGTTCAACCAGTACTTGGACATGTTCGTCATAGTCTTCATAGATTACATTCTTGTCTACTTTCGTAGTAAGCATGATAATGCAGACCATCTCAAAAAAGTTTTACAAACCCTCAAAACCCATCAGTTATCATGATATCTATTCATATCCTACATGCCAATTCTATGATCACCACTCATATTCATGCACATTAGTGAGAATCATGTACACTCACAGTTCCTAGTATAAGGAGTTCTAGTTCACTCTGTGTTTTAAATCATGTCCCATGAGTACAACGAATTCAGACTCAAGTAATGCAGCTCATGACTCATGCACTCATGTCATGCTTTACAGTATGCTCGACCCAGATGACTCATGCTCCACTTTGAATGATCAGCAAAACTCAGATTATGTCATGTATACCCTTAGTTTAGATCCCTCAGTAAAATCTATGGTGTTGATGCTCTATCCCTCAGGCCTTAGTTACAGCGTCAGATCAATAATCAATATTCAGTAAAGGACTCAACTAGTCCTACAGAACTATGGCTTTCAGCTATTAGTTACTTAGCCATCAGAATTCAATATCAGTATAAACCTCAGTTATCAGTATTCGGCAATAAGAACCCAGTATTTAGTTCCAGTATTAGTCTAGTTGCAGTCTTAGTTACAGTTTCAGCTCTAGTTCAGTAATCAGATCAGAAACTCAGTCCAAATCCAGGTTTGCTTGACCATAGCATATGGTTATTAGCTATTCAGTTATTAGTATTTCAGTACCTTAGTTTACAAAATATTTTTGAATCATGTTATACGCTTGGTCTTGCATCCTTAAGATAATACAGTTTTCACTCATTCATGCTCAGTTATCTCATGTTACCCAGTAAATCATTACCTTCTATGTATAATACTCTATAGTTTCAGTCCAGTTATTCATACTAAGTACAGTTCAGTCTTACATGCCTAGTATTCAGCTATTAGCTATGCAGTTAATTAGATAAGTTAGTATATTTATGTATTCGTTCTTAGTACCCATGTAAATATTTTCAGTAGTCTCAAGTGATGTGTTATACTAAGGTAGAGAGAGTATAGTGGAAGGATTACTCAAGGGATGTGTCTAAGCTTGAAAATTTTAGATGCAGTTCATAAGGCTTAGTCACTCTATTTTTGATGATGTTTCATAGGCATTGCCTCCTAATACAAGAATCCCAGCCATGTGGCGATGCCCTATTCAGATGTCCTGCTCAGACCAGGCCAATATTTCCTTTCTCCCTACAGTCACTAGAACACTATAGAAAGAGTATCATAGAAATACTCCGATCGAGTATAAGTTTTCAATATGAGTTAGTCCGCAAAGCCATTGATTCAGTTTAGCAGTCAGACGAACAATTTTGTATGGTATGGCTTCCTATTTTTCCATTTAGTCGCACTATCCAAAGTCTCATGAATGTAGCTATTCAAAGATAAATCAACCAGGTAGTTGCGTGTCTAGCTCATTTTATGTATCATGCCTTAGTTCCAGAATTCAGATATTCAGTCATGATTTAGTTCGTAGTTGCCTTGTACATCACCTCAGTTTCCTCATAGCTTAAAAAAAAATCAACCCAACATTCTTCAAGGGACATAGTATCCGAAGGGAGAGATACACTATAATTCCCTATACTTTCATGACATAAATATACCACTCTCTCTTCACGTAACGAACCCATTTTGGAGTAGTGGGTATTGACCCTCTGTCTCCAATTTCATCCGTAAGCTAGGAACTCAATGGCTCAGTTTAGTTTATGATAGTCAGTCCATGTCACACGTAACAGACTTAGTCATATTCTCATATTTCTGTGCATGCGTGTTCAGTAAAGGATCTCGAGTTAAGATCAAAATTTAGTATTTTGAAAATCTCTCCCATGAAGAGAGTAAAGAGATTCGGCAAGAAGTGAAAACTCAGTACCTGATATATCGGTCCCTTCAAAATGCTCAGTCTCTTAGGCAAAGTAGCTTATGAGCTCGAATTACCTTCAGATCTAGCTTCAGTTCATCTAGACTTTTATGTCCCCTTACTAAAGAAGCGCATAGGTGATCCAGCAGTTGTAGTCCCTATTGAGGGCATAGATATTCAGAACAGTCTCTCGTATGAGAAAATTCCAGTTGAAATTCTTGACTATCATATTCGCAGACTGAGGAACAAAGAAGTCCCTCTAGTTAAAGTTCTTTGGCGGAATCAGTCCATTGAGAGAGCAACTTGGGAAGCAGAAGTAGATATGCGGACCAAGTATCCTTACATCTTCTTCGATAATTTAGACCCAGCCCAAGGTAATAGCTTTCCTTAAGTTCATTCAGCTTATGGTTCAAATTTCAGTTATAAACTATACTCAGTTTTCGTTTCAAACTTGGTATCTTTACCCTTACATGTTTAGTCGCATGTTCATGAGTCAGTTCAGTTAAGTATTCACACATCAGATATGCTTGATCAGCTTATCAGTTCTATTAATCATTCATTTATGTATCATCTCATTCATAAAACCATGCATCAGATTTGTATGATCAGCATGAATCTAAGCTTAGTCAGTCCCATTTGAGGACGAATGTTCCCAAGGGGGAGATATTATAATACCCCGAGAATCCCAACCGATAGTAGAACCATGCTTCAAGATCATAAGAAATAAATTATAGTGGTTTGGTAGTTTTATGATCAATTTAGATGTATATTAAGGCCTCAAATACGTCCTAGCTATTAGACGAATCAAAACATCTCTTATCGATTGAATTCTTAAGAAGAATATTATCATAGTCAAGTTCAAATGATTATATCTCCCATTATATAAAGGATTTTTAATATCATGATCCATCAAAAGATAGATATTTTAATTATATTTCCAATGATATCAATTTTTCCAAAATCCAGTATCAAAGTGAAAAGTTATGGTTATTTTACTGAGAGCTTTTCGAACTGCCCAAGAGCGACGGGCAAATTGACGGACCATCAAGTTAGCGATGGACCATCGCTCTGGCCATTGTAACTGAGGAAGTAAGGCTTTTTCCTGGCCAAAATTGATGGTTGGAGTGATGATGAGTCACCAGAGTGACGGTCCATCACCCAAACCGTCAACTTTGTCCGAAATAGCGCTGAAACAACATTTTAAAGGGCTTTTGGGGTCTTTTCCCACCCTTTTTAACCCCTAATTACATTGAATCAAAGCACATAACTCCTCATTCATCCATAACATTAAAATTAGGGTTTTTTTCAAGATCAAAAATCAAGAACAAAATTCAAACCCTTCTCCAAGAAAACTCAAGAATCAAAACATCACCATTTAAGAACCTTCAAGAACAGTTAACCTCCTTCAAGATTCAAGCTTTTGAGGTATGAAAAGTGTTGATTCATGGGTTTATTTCACCCATGAAGCTCAATAATCCCATTTTAAACTCATGAATTATGACTTCCATATGGTGGGTTGATTTTTAATTATGTTGATGTGGTTGTATGAATCCCAAGTTGGAGTCTTTATGTACTTTTCATAAAATTATGCTAATATGTGGTTTAGAAATTTTAAATGGAGTTAATTAAAGTAACTATGGTGTATGAACTAGTGTATATGCCTAAGCATAAGGTTATGCATGCAATGTGTTTGATAAAATGCTCAAGAGAACAAGAATCATGCTTTAGGACTCAATTATGACCAAATAGATGAACCCATGCTTTACCCTTATGTTTAAAATGACTTTTATGTTATTGTTATGCATTGAAATTGTTTGATGGACTATTCATGAGATTATCCTATGAAATTATGACATGTTTATATGTTTTCCCATTCATGTACCAAACCATGATAATCAAGTGCCTCATGAAATTCCCCAATGATTGTATTATGGATTGTTCATTATGGTCGTAAGTTCAGGAAGTGTTATGTGTTGTCAGTTTCATGCTATCTAGTCCTGGGGTACTTATACCTGATAATTTAGCTGTGTGCCTAGAGCCAGTGTCAGTTTTCAAAATACTCTCAGTCAAGCCATGTTCAGTAGAATTCAGTCAGTCTCAAGACTCAGGAAAACTCAGTAATCTCAGTAACTCAGTAATCTCAGTAATATTTTATCAGTCAACGAAACTCAGTAAACTCAGTCCAGTTAGTTCAGTATAATTAATTCAGTGCCTAATCAGATGGGAGTAGGATTCAGCACCGAGTGAGCCCAAGTATGGGAACTCACCTGTGAGTAGAGGGTGTGATTTTTAGAAGCAATCCTTGCGCTCCAGAACTATGTTGCCAGCATAGGTTGAGACATCTAAACTGTTAGATGAAGGTTGATGAGGTGACTTAACCTGTTAGATGAGGGTCCTACCATTCTCCTTAGAGTACCTGTTAGATAAGGGATTACTCACAACTTCCAATTGGGGTTACAGATTGGACCCCAACTCAGCTATATTGCTTTAATTGGGGCATGTCAGTTAGATGACTATTTTCCATAGTTACAGTCTCCGTCTTAGTCTCAGTAATAGAACTCAGATAGTTCTACAGAATTCAGGACTGTCAGATATAATCACCTAGTTCGGTACAGAACTCAACTAGTTCTATCAGAAATAGGACTGTCAGATACAGTCATTCAGATAATAGTATATCAGATATGCGAAACTTATGTTATCAGTATTCAGATTCAGTGATGTCATGATCTCAGTCACAGTTCACATATTCATGCATGTATTCTCACGTCCATGTTATTCAGTCAGTTGGTATTGTTCATGCATATAAACCCCTTGCATTTAGCCTACCTTACTTGCATACCAGTACATTCAATCGTACTGACGCATTTGCGCTATGGTGTTTTATACCATAGATTCAGAAGCGTGAGTTCCAGAGCATCCTTAGTAGATCAGTCGTTCAGCAGACAGACTAGCAATGAGCCCTCATAATTCGAGGATGTTATTATTTTACTATTTTATTCTTTCAGTACTTAGTTTATTTCAGCAGTTGGAGTTAGTTGGAGATATGTCCCATCAACTCCTTATTAAAATAGTTTAGAGGCTTTCAGACTAGTATGTTGAGACCGTTACTTCAGTTGTTTTGGTATTGATATACCATATCTCCAGATGTTATGTTTTATCAGATTTTTGAACCTTATGGCCTTTCATCCTTTTATTCCGCATTTATACAGTATGTTATGCAGTGCTCAGTTACAGATATCAGTCATGGGTTAGCTTCTAATCCTTTGGGGTCATGAGCACCGTGTGGCGTTCCGGGCACCAGATTCAGGGCGTTAGAAATACTTTTGGAGAAAAATAAAGGGATAACTACACGGCTTAGCAAATATAGACTCCTAATTATCCTATTTAGCTTAAGTTTCAATTAATTACCATCTATAGCCTATCTTGCCTATTAAATATAATTTATAGCTTCTCTTTTTCTCTACCTTTTATTTCTCTTTTTACTTCATTTTTTTTCTTTTTCAGTTTTTCTTCTTCTTTTCGTTTTGTCTTTCTTTTTTGTTTCTCCATTCTTTTCTTTTCATTTTTTCCACTTTTTTCGTTTTTACTTTTTTTCCTTTTCATCTTTTCTCTTTTTTCATATTTTCTTTTTATTTTTTTTCATTTTTTAATTTCTTTTTTCTTTGTAGTTTTTTTTCATATTTTTTTGATTCTTTTTTCATTCATTTTTGTTTTGTAGGTCATTTTTTCTCCTTCATTTTTTTCTTTTTATATTTTTCTCTCATTTTATTGTTGTTTTTGTTATTGTATTTTATTTTTATATGTTTTTTTATATTTTATATTTATTTGTAGCATACTATATATTTTAAATAAATTTATTATTTGTAGTTGAATAGTTTAGTCATGAATATGTATAATTTATTATTTATATTTGTATACAAATAAATTTATTGATTAATTGTATTTACTTGAGACTAAAATATATAAATTTACAATGTGTCATTCAATGCAAATATATCGTTAGTATTTGTATTTCAAATTTTTCATTTATATTTGTATATAAACAAGTATCATTGTGTATGCATATGGTTCAAGTTATATAAGCATATGTATCATTTTATACAAATGTAAAATTTGTATTTGTATAATTTATCATTTTTATTTTTATTGTTTAATCTGCATCAATAAAATACAAATTATATCAATGAATATAAGTGCAAGTGTCCATGAAAATAAAAATAGCAATTTTTTTTCAGTTGTTTCAAAATACAAAGATGTTGTCAACTACAAATTCAAATACAAATAAATAAAAAATATGAAATTACAAATACAAATACAGTATGCGGTCAACTTACAAATACAAATACAAAATGCAAGTACGAACTATAAAATACAAACAAAATACAAATTATAAAATACAAATATGAACTTTAAAATACAAATATAATTATATCAATGAATACAAAAAATAAATAATGTTGTGAATACAAATACGATAAGCAATTGTGGTATTTACATTATCATCCATGACTTGTGCTCGAGTAACCATATTTTTTAAAAATATAAAAAATATAAAATAAAACAAAAGATTTGAGAAAGAAAATAAGTACAAAAAAACCCCCAAAAAAAGAGAGATAGAACTTAGAGATAGAAGAGAGAAAAACGAAAAGAAAGAAAAGAAAAAAAAAATGAAAAAAAAAAGAAGAGAAAAACAAAATCACCTATTTTTGGTTTTTTGTTTTTACTTCTTTTTATGACCTTTTTTTATTTTCTCTTTTTTTGTTTTCATTCTTGTTTCTTTTTTTATTCACTTTTTCTCCTTTTTTCTTTTTCTTTTTCATTTTTTGTATTTCCTTTTTATTTTCTCTCATTTTTTGTTGGTGTTATCGTATTTTATATTTTATATATTTTCTCTCATACTATATATTTTAAATCAATTTATTATTTGTATTTGAATAGTTCCGCTGTGAATACAATTTATCATTTGTATTTGTATTCAAATAAATATTGATTAACTGTATTTACTTGAATCTAAAATATTTAAATATGAAATGTGTCATTCTATGCAAATGTATCGTTAGTATTTGTATGCCAAGCTTATTATTTGTTGTAATATCCTAGATTTTGAATTCTGAAATTTTCTCAGTGAATGGGTTTACTGTTTAGGTTAGACTAAGGCTCTACGGGTCGTGAAGACTCCTTACGAGTTGTATGGTTCTAATCGTGGTCTAACCAATGAGGGGGTCCATTGTTTCTGTCTTGAGTATGACTAAGACCCTACGGGCCGTAAGCTCTGGTCACGAGTCGTAGGGTGGGACTCGTGACCAAACTAGTAAGGTGAACCTGAGTCACTGCCCAGACTATAAGTTGTGGTGACGACTCATCAACAGTGGCCATGAGTCATTACCAAACTCGTAGTGACTAGGAGTTATTTTTCTGCACGTTTTTCATTAAGGGTAATTCGGTATTTTCTTTTTTTTTACATGTTCCCACGAATTAAAACCTTTCCCTAGCGCTATTTTCACCCATTAAACATAATCATAAACTACTCTTCTCTCTCAAATTCCTCAATCAAGAGCAAGGCTAGGGTTTCTAGGGATTGGTCATCTAGGCTCAAGGTGTGGTTTCTTCTCAAAATTCTTGTTTTTAGGCATGAATCTCTTTCCTAAACTTGATTTTTTATCTTGGCATACAATGGTCTGGTATTCATATGATTTTAATGTTTGATTTTGAAATTTGGGTTGAGGGTTTTGGATGATTATTATTTGAATGGTATTCCCATGGTTTACATGCATTTGTTTACGCTTTATTGATAGATTTTGAAACTCATTGGGTGCACGGAATGGGAGTCATGGATTCCCCCAAATTTATGAACAATGGAATGGGGGTAGTGGATTCTCCTAAATTTCATGGAATTGGTAATAACCTCAACCCACCTTATGAAATTGATTTTAAAACATGGTTACGTGCATGATTTAACCATTTTTTAAAACTGTTGCATTGCATAAAAGGTTAATGGAATATAAATGGTTTTGAAATGCCTTAGTGTCCATGATTTGGTTTTAAATTGGAGCTTAGGAGTCGTGGATTCTCCCAAGTTGGTGGATAATTTAAATGACATGATTCTATAAGCTTGCAAGCATATTGGTATGATGATATACCAACGGTGAATGCCTTCATAAATGGTTCTTAGTTAAAAGAATGGATTATGTGCAAATGTTTTAATTGGTCTTAATATGGGTTGTGTAGCTCATCATGGAAGGTAAAGGTCCTGGGAGGACCGATACTAGAAACCACGTTTGCCGACGTGGGAGTCTTCATGATCGTATGCATAGTTTACACTTGATATATATATATATACACATACATACACACACACACACCTTGGATTGGTGTGGGGTCATGGATTCTCTAGGCTTTTCTTGGACTTTTTTGGTTCATATAGCTAACACGTACTAGGACATTCCTGGTGAGAAAAGCTGGACCCATATAGTTTGTGGGTGTTTTTAGGATGGTTAAAGTTACACAGTCTAAGTTAATGGTTTTAAATATCATGTTAAACCTCTTTCCCTATTCCACCATCTTATAAATATGTATGTATGCATGTATGTAACATGTACACTGAGTATGGACTTGATTTTTGAAATGACATTATTTTATCCCCATCATGAGTTACATGTTAGCGCTCACCCCACTAACCGTCCTATGACGCTACATTATTTCATAATGTAGGGTCTGAGGACACTTCTTTTATGCATGTACAGTATTAGGTGATCCAAATTATTAGTTGGTTCATGGTAAAGTGGTGAGCTTCCATCCTCCGAAAAGCTTAGTCATTCGATTAGTTTTTTTTATATTTTAAAATTGAAGAGTTCATATTAACACTGTCATTGTCATTGTTATTATCACTGTCATGATCGATGGCATGTCCCGACCTAGTTTGATATTTAGATAGAGACAAAAGTTAGCCATAGTGATCCGGGAGTCTCGTGTAAAAGGGCTCTCGCTCAACGGATCAAAGGTACGACGGGGATAATAGGCTGATGATTCCTAAAAGCTCTTATCAACGGAGTCATTTGGCACCTCGATGTCAACTCATCACATTGAAGAAAGTCCCAAGGATTGGTTTAGAGGCTTCCGTGGACATGTGTGTGGGTTGGATAATGTTGTTGACTCTTAGAGTTATTTTTGAGTTACATTAACAGTTTTATCTTTATTGTCTGGTTGTCTTTCACTTTGTCATTATCTGAATTATGTTTGAATTGGATAGGCTATAGGGGTGTTCTTCCCATGTTGGGATTAAGATACCCATTACGGCTAGGCCCAGGGTCGGGTCTTGACATTTGTAACTGTATATAAATAAGTATCATTTGCATGCGTGTGTTCAAGTAGTATAAACATGTATCGTTGATATAAATGTAACATTTATATTTATATAATTTAACAATTGTATTTTTATAATTTCTCATTTATATTTGTATCGTTCGATTTGCATTAATAAAATACAATTCGTATCAATGAATATAAATACAAGTGCTCGTAGAAAGAAAAAAATATAATTTTTTCAATTAGTTAAAAATATAAATGACGTTGTCAACTACAAATGCAAATACAAACAAATAAAATAAGTGAAATTACAAATGCAAATAAAATATGTGGTCAGTATAAAAATGCAAAATAATTTTTTAAAAAATACAAGTGCATCGACGAAAATAGAATACAAATACAAAAAAAATAAAACCACAAAATACAAATATAATATGCAGTCAACTATAAAATACAAATACGAAATAGTTCTTTAAAATACACGTACAAATTTTATAAAATATAAATGTTGGCGAGAACTATAATATACAAATACAAGTGTGAACTACAAAATACAAATATAAATTATAAAATATAAATACAAGTATATGCACGAACTATAATACAAATACAATTGTATTAACAAATACAAAAATATAAATGATGGCATGAAATATAACATACAAATACAAGTGCAAATTATAAAATACAAATACAAATGCGAACTATATAATACAAATATAAATACAAGTGTAAACTATAAAATACAAATATAATTTTATCTGTGAATACAAAAATATAAATAATTGTACGAATACAAATACAACAAGCGATTATGATATTTTCGTTATCACCCATGACTTATGCTTGACATAGATATATTTATCAAAAATACAAAAAAATATAAAATAAAATTAAAATAAAATAAAATAAAAATAAAAAATACAAAAAAGATAAATAGAAGCTGCAAATAGATAAGAGAAAAAAAAGAAAAAAAATAAAAAGAAAGAAATGAAAAATAAAAATAAAAAATGAATAAAAAAATAAGAAAAAGAAAAAGAAGAAAAGAACCAAAAAAGGGGGAAACTACGAAAAATAAAAATTGAGAAAGAAAATTTAAAAAAATATATAAAAAATTGAAAAAGAAAAACAAAAATGAAAAAACTAAAAAAAGACAAAAAAGAAAAGAAGAAAGAGAAATAGAAGTTATAGAAAGAAGAAAGAAAAAAACTAAAAAAAAAAATAGAAAAAAATTTAAAAGTTAAATAAAAAAAGATAATGGTAAATATAAACACAATAAGCGATTATGATATATACGTCATTATCTATGACTTGTACTCGACGTAACCATGTTTTCAAAAGTATAAAAATATAAAATATAAAACACAATAAAAAAGGAAAAAATAAGAAAGAAAAAAAGAAAATAAAAAAAAAAAGAAAGAGAAGTAAAGGTAAGAAATAGAAGAAAAGAAAAGAAAGAGAAGAAAACGAAAAAGAAAATAAAAGAAGAATGAAAGAGCAAAAACGACTATAATATTATGAAAAATAAAGTAGAGAAGAATAAGAGTAGAGAGAGAAGAGAGAGTAATTCTTATTTCTCTTGAAGGGTAATTTACAATGAATAAAATCCTTTATTTATAGGAAAATTTACTCTTAGTTTCTCTATAAAAGATAGATACTTCAAATCCTGATAGATATCAACTGCATCTTGATAGATCTTATCTATATTCTTAATATGCATTCACTACAACTAATATATATCAATATCATAACACTCCTCCTTGAATGTCTAGTAGATAACGTGTCTCGTTAAAACACTGCTAGAACAAAAAACTCAAAATAGAAAAAAAATTTAGTGAAGGAAAAAGAGTATACATATCTAATAATACGCAAATAGGCTGCCTCATTAAAACCTTCCAAGGAAAACTCAGTAGGACAAGACCTCATAAGGAACGTATTAACTCTCCCCAATGAGAACGTCCTTGAACTTTTGCATCCCGATCTTGAGCATCATCTTCTTGAAAGTTGTAGTTGGGAGAGACTTGATGAATAAACCAGCCACATTATCACTCGAACTAATCTGTTGTACGTTAATATCACCATTTTTTAGCTCATATATACAGAAAAGTTTTGACGAAATGTGCTTCGTTCTATCTCCTTTTATGAATCCTCCCTTAAGTTGTGCTATGCATGTTACATTATCTTCATATAAAATTGTGGGTACTTTGTCACATTTTAAACCATATTTTTATCGAATGAGATATATCATGGACCTCAAACACACACTCTCGGCTTGCTTCATGAATAACTATTATCTCAACATAGTTCGATAAGGTGGCTACGATAGACTACTTTGTAGATCTCCAACATATGGCAGTACCTCCACATATGAACACATAGCCTATTTGAGACTGAGCTTTATGAGGATCAGATAAATACCTAACATCAACATAACCAATAATATTGGAATTGTAATCTTTAGAATAAAATAGGCCCATATCGATAGACCTTTTTAGGTACCGTAATACGTGTTTGATTCCATTTCAATGTCTCATAGTAGGAACAAAACTATACCTTACTAACAAATTAACTGAAAAGGCTATATCAGGCCTTGTAGTATTTGCAAGATACATTAGTTCACCAATTGCACTAAGATATGGTATTTCAGGACCAAGGAGTTCCTTATTCTTTTCTTGAGCTCGGAGTGGATCCTTATTCACATCAAGTGATCGAACAACCACCAGAGTACTTAATGGATGTGCTCCATCCATATAAAATCTTTTCAACACCTTTTCTATGTAGGCAGATTGATGGACAAAGATATGATTTGTCAAATGCCCAATTTGCAAACCAAGTCATAATTTTGTCTTACCGAGATCTTTCATGTTAAATTCTTTCTTTAGGTAATCAATTACCTTTTGAAGCTCTACTAGAGTTCCAATAAGGTTTATGTCATCGACATATACAACAAGTATAACAAACTCCGATTTTATTTTTTTTATAAAAATATATGGGCAAATTTCATCATTTGTATAACCTTCCTTAGATTAATATTCACTAAGAGGGTTATACCACATGCGTCCAGATTGCTTCAAACCATACAATGATCTTTGAAATCTAATGAAATATATTTTCTGAGATTTTGAACTATATGCTTTCGGCATTTTAAATCCTTAAAAAATTTCATGTATATCTCATTATCAAGTGATCCATATCGATAGGTTGTTACCACATCTATCAAATGCATTTCAAGTCTCCCATGGAAAGTGAAACTAATAAGATAACGTAATATTATTGCATCCATAACTGGTAAATATGTCTCGTCATAATCGACAATAGGCTATTGTAAAAATTCTTGTGCAACAAGGCATGCTTTATATCTTTGTATTTCCTTTTTCTCATTTCTTTTTCGCACAAAGACCCATTCATAGGCAGCAAGCTTAACACTATTAGGTGTTTGAGCTATAGGTCCAAGAACTTCATTTTTGACAAGTGAATTCAATTCAGATTGAATTGCTTCTTGCCATTTTAGCCAGTCATTTCCTTGTCAGCATTCTGTGACAGATTGAGGTTCAAGATCCTCACTATCTTGCATGATTTTTTTTAAAATATTATATTTAAAGACATAATCCACTGCTATTTCAGATCAATTTAAATTAGTTCCAATATTACTTGAATTTATGAATAGTTCCTCATTTTCTTGAGTCTCGGGCTCATTGATTCCTTCATGGATATCAAAATTGCTCAAATCTTGAATTTTCATATGAGGATCTTTCGTAGTGTCATCTTGACCATTTAGTTTTCTTTTTCTAGGATTTTGATCCTTTGAACCCAATGGTATACCACACTTCAATCGTGCTTTAGATTCATTATCTATGGTATTAGTGGATGGTCCTTTAGGGACATTAATTCGAGTTGGGACATTCTCTGCGGGATATATGATTTGGTGATCCTTTTTTAACTTTGTAAATGCATTTGACATTTGATTTGCAAATTTCTACCGATGAATAATTTTTTATACTTCTTGCTGCACGTGGATCAAGATGAGATAGAGATTATTTTTTTCACAAAATTTTTCTTTTGATGTCACTATCTTCTCCTCCTAATTTTGAAAAAACTATTTTATCAAATCGATAATCTATAAATCGTGCAGTGAACATATCTTTTGTTAATAGTTTAAGATAGTGAATAATGGAGGGTGATTCAAACCCAACATAAATTCCTAACCATCTTTGGGGGCTGCGATTTGGTGGTGCTGTAGGCACATATACAACGCATCCAAAAAATTCTCAAATGAGATATATTAGGCTCTTGACCCAAAATCAATTGCAATGGAGAAAATTTATGATAATTTATGGGTCTAAGACAAACAAGTATTGCAATATGCAAAATTGCATGACCCCAAACAAAAGTGGGCAACTTAGTTTTCATAAATAATGGTCTTGTTATCAACTGTAGACGTTTAATTAATGACTCAGCAAGGATATTTTGAGTGTGAACATGAGCTATAAGATGTTTCACTTTTATCCCAATCGATAAGCTATAGTCATTAAATGTTTGAGATAAAAATTCTGTTCCATTATCAAAATAAATAGACTTAATTTGATTATCAGAAAACTGTATCTATAATCGTATTATTTGTGCCAACAATTTTGCAAATGCCAAGTTGCGAAATAACAATAGGCACACATGATACCATCTAGAAGAAGCATTTATTAGGACCATTAAGTATCTAAATGACCCACTAGATGGGTGAATAGGTCCACAAATATCCCCATATATCCGTTCCAAGAATACGGGGGGCTCAATCTCAACATTTGTTGGTCATGGCCTCACAATTATCTTGCCTTAATAACAAGCATTATATGAAAATTCACCATTTGAATAAATCTTCAAGTTCTTTAATGGATGCCCATTTGAATTTTCTATAATTCATCTCATCATTATAGATCCAGGATGTCCAGATGATCATGCCAAAGAACGAAAGTATTGGAATTAGTAAACTTTTGGTTTACTATAGAATGTGCCTCAGTTGCACAAATCTTTGTCCAATACAGGCCAGAAGATAAAGCAAGGAACTTTTCTATAACACATGTATGCCCAGAGA
This sequence comes from Capsicum annuum, assembly GCF_002878395.1. NCBI lineage: Eukaryota > Viridiplantae > Streptophyta > Magnoliopsida > Solanales > Solanaceae > Capsicum > Capsicum annuum. The sequence continues at coordinate 63,340,984 of NC_061122.1, forward strand.
CATTTTTGGTGATACCAAGATATTCAAGACTCATCTCATCATTGTCTTGACATGATTTTATAGATCTCTTTAAAATTCAACAAGTTCCTCCGAAACTTATGAGAAAAGATAACATTATTTATGATGAGTTTAGCTCCCTTGAGCAAGATTATAATTACTTTTTGAAGCCTTAAATTAAATTAGCACTACTAGAAATATAGAAACAATAATCTTACCTATGCTTAGATGAGAGAAATATTTTTCGTCTTTGAATATTGTATGTGTAGTGCCAGAATCAATCAAACAAATATCTTCACAATTGGACAACTTACTTTGAAAATTATAACCAACTAAATAATAATGCTCATGGTATATCAGAAATCATTCTGAAGATATTGAAATTAGGTAAAAAGCTAAGTATCGGGTGTTCATAACCCTCCAGCACTTAATGAAAATAAAATATAGATATATAAAAGCTTTGAAACCATAGTAGGGAATCATTATTCAAAATCCAACACTTAGGCATTTCATTAAACGTATGAGAGTCATGATCTTAAGCATGGGAATGGGTAAATCACATGATAATAATATAGTTACAATACTAAAACCATGATATAAGTTTTTAAATAACAAGAGTTCAATATTCAAAACATGCAATGACTTATTCCATTGAAAACACATGTAATCATAACTTGACATCAAATTATTAAGATGTTCATAGGCATAATTCAACTTAATCATGTAAAATTCATAATTTAAAACATAAAAAGAGATTCTTGGACTCCATGGATGAAAAAGGTCCCATGGATGAACATCACACATACCTTAAACCCTTAAGCTTAAAAAAGAAACACCAATCTTGATGCTTTCTTGAATGTTCTTGAATTGGGGAACTTGAATTCTTGGTTTCCTTAGAGAGAAAGTAATGGAATTTGATGTTCTTTGGAAATGACTAGGGTTTCTTTGAGAGGAAGATTGGAGAAGATGGGCAAATAATGCCATAACTGAAGTTATAATTCGTAAATTTATAAATTTTGTTGAAGAAAAAAAACATAATTGCCCCTCATACATTTAATTCGTAACTGGAATGTGGATTAATAGGTCACCGCGATACGATGAGAGCTCCATCACAATAACCACCGCGACGCGACTCTATTGCGATGAGTTGCTGGAATCGTGACCCAAACATGACTCAATCCTCGTCTAAAAAATCCAAAACTTCTTTGAGACATGCGCTTTACACCCCTGAACATAAATTAACTCAAAAACCAATATCTCGGGGTTGGAAGGATCAATTTAAAAATCCTCGAAGTTAAGGGGCCTTAAAAATGAGTAAGTCCCCAATACTTAATGAAATTTTTAGGATTTAAACCTTTTATGCATATAACTAGGAGCCGAACTAAGCTAAGAATAATACGACGTAGCCTTCAAATTTGAGACGGTAGAGTCTCGTGCTGATAACATGTTATGAAAAATAAAGTAGAGAAGAACAAGAGTAGAGAGAGAAGAGAGAGTAGTTGTTATTTCTCAGATGATTTACAATGAATAAAGCACTTCTAGGAAAAATTTAGAGTAATTTTCATGGATAGTTACCCATGTTTTCACAATTGCCTACAAATATCACTTTTGTTTCTTCTAGGACTAGAATATCACTCAACTATTCCTATTTTCCTCAAAAAATACTTGACAATTCAAAAACATTTCTTCTCTCCTAGTTTGCATGTCACGTCATTAATTTTTTTATACATAAGAAATAGATCTATTTAACTTATCAAACTTATTTAACTAAAATTTATTCTTATTTCTTTTAAAAAATAAATACACATGATATATTTATTATTGAAGAACAATTTAAATATATACTTTAAATTTAATATTTATTTTTTCTTTCTTAAAAATATAAATAAATTATATTTATTCTTTATTCAATATGAGAAAAATTACACCACATGATAAAAATATTAGATAATCACACAACTTGAAGGAAATAATTCCTCTGGTAATGTTATGCACATTACTCATCAATGAAATAGTTGATGTGTCCAAGTGTACACATAAAACTAAAAGATTGAATTATTTCATTTGATACTTTTCAAAGTTTTTAAAATTTATGTAATGCCCCGAATCTGGTACCCGGAGCGCTACACATTGCTCATGACCCCGAAGGACCATAAACTAATCCATGGCTGATATATGTACCTGTATACTATATGACATCATGTAAAAAGTGGAAATAATAAACTGGAACATGCCATAAGGTTCAAAACGGATAAAACATACTATCTGAGAGTACGGTATATCAATACCAAAACATAAACTGAAATAAACTGTCTAAACATACTGTAGTCTGAAAGCCTCTAAAACTGAATTGTCTGAATAAAGAGTTGATGGGATATGTCCCTAACTAACTCCAACTACTGAAATAAACTAAGTAATGAAATAATAAAGAAATGATCATATCCTCGAAGGATGAGGACTCACCGCTAACTCTGACTGCTAAGACTAGAATACTACTGATGCTCTAGAGCTCGTACTTATGAACCTATGGTATCAAACACCATAGCGCAAATACGGCAGTACGATTGAATGTACTGGTATGCAAGTGAGGTAGGCTGAATGCAAGGGTTTATATGCATGAACTATGCTAATCGACTGTATAACATGAACGTGAGAATACATGCATGAATAAGTAACTGTAACTGAATTTGTGATAATACTGACTACTAAGTCTGAATACTGATGACATGAGGTACGATAACTGATATAACTAAGTGACTGTGTCTGACAGTCTAGGTTCTGATGGAACTAGCTGAGTTTCGTACTGTTCTGAGTTGACTGTATCTGACAGTCCTGAATTTTGTAGAGCTATCTGAGTTCTATTACTGAGACTGAGACTGAGACTAAGACTGTAACTGTGGAAAGTAGTCATCTAACCAACATGCCCCAATTAAAGCAATATAGATTAGTTGGGGTCCAATCTGTAACCCCAATTGGAAGGGTGTCAATATCACGCCACTGGTATGGATAAGTTGTGAATGATCCCTCATCTAATAGGTACTCTAAGAAGAACGGTGGGACCCTCATCTAAGAGGTTAAGACACCTTATCAACCCTCATCTAACAGGTTAGATGTCTCAACCTACGCTAGCTACGTAGTTCTGGAGTGCAAAGATTGCTTCTAGGAATCATACCCTCTACTCGTAGGTGAGTTCCCATCCTTGGGCTCACTCGGTGTTGAATCCTACTCCCATCTGATTAGACACTGAATTAGTTATACTAAACTGACTGGACTGAGTTTACTGAGTTCCTTAACTGACGGAGTATCATTGAGATCTGATAACTGTCTGAGATTACTAAGATTACTGAGATTACTGAGTTTTCCTAAGTCATGAGACTGACTGAATTCTACTGAACATGGTTTGACTGAGAGTATCTTGAAAACATGACACTGGTTCTAGGCACACAGCTGAATTGTTGGGTACAAGTACCCCCAGGACTCAATAGAAGAAAATTGACAAAGCATGATATTCTTGAATATATGACCAACATCAACAATCCATGTTACAATAAGTTGGGGATTTCATGAAGCACATGGTTATCATAATTTGGTACATGAATAGGATTGCATGCAAACATGGCACAATTTCATAAGGCTAATTCATGAGCAATCCAACAAATATCTACAAGGCACAATAATAGCATATGAGTCATTTAAACATAAGGGTAAAACATGAATCCATCACTTAGGTCATAATTTAGCCATATTACATGATTTCTAGTCTCTTAAGCATTTTATCAAACACTTAGGTTGCACGACTAGGGCATGGCATAATCATCAAATTAATATATCATAACCAACTAAAATTCATGGTTTTCAACTCACATGCTAACATACTCTCATCAAAACACATAAAGATTCCAACTTGGGAATCATATAACAACAACCACATGAACATAATCAACCCATAGCATGGAAATCATAATTCATAGTTTAAAACTTGATTCTTGGGCTTCATGGACGAAAGAAATCCATGAATGAACACTACGCATACCTGGGTGGATGATTTCTTGAAGATTGGTGGAGGAAAGCTTGAGTTCTTGACTTGGGATTAAGCACTTAGGGTTTTTTGTTCTTGGGGATTGATCTTTGAGAGAAACCTTAATTAGATGTTGTGAATGAATAATGAAGTAATGAGTTATGGTGTGGGTTAAAACGGGTGGAAAAAGACCCAAATACCCTTATAAAACGGCTTAAAATCGCTGAACGAAATTTGCGACGGCTCGTGCGATGGTCCGTCGCTGCCTCGACGGTTCATCGTTCTGACTGTCGCACTTGGGCCAGAATAGGGACTCACTGCCTTAGTAATGACGGCTTAGGCGACGGTCCGTCGCAAGTTCAATGGTCCGTCAACCTGTCTGTCGCACCTTAGCCAAAAGATTGACTTACTTCCTTAGATGTGACAGTTTAGGTGATGGTCCATCGCTGGCTCGACGGTCCGTCAACCTGAACGTCGTACCTGGGCGGTTCTGACAGCTCTCAATAAAACGTCTATAACTTTTTACTCCAATACCGGATTTGAACGAAATTAGTATCGTTGGAAAGCTAATTCAATTTTTCACATGATAAAAAGTCGAAATTGAGGAAATTATATCTGATTCAAACATTAATCATTTAGAAAGTCATCACTAACTCTTCTGGAGACTAGATTTAACTTAAAGAAAGTTCGGGGTATTACAATTTATTTATTTCACCATTTAATAATATTTTTAAAACTCAAGGTATTTATATGAATTGTTACTAATTTAATATTTTTTTGTTATTTATTTCATATACTAAAGATTCTTAAAATGTAAAAAAAATAAAAATGATGGCTTTCGGATTTTCATATACGTACTAAATGTACTATTATTGAAGGAAAGAAAAACTATTTAGTCATGAAACAAATTTTTTTTAAATATTAACAAAATGATCTAATATTACAAATGAGTCTTTGAAATAGTGCCCAACCAATTCTTGCTTGCTTTTTGTGGGTTTAGGATGTGGAAATGATATAAATTAGTGTTTAAAGAATAAGATAAAATTTTGTATAATAGAAACAAAAAATAAAATGAGAAAAATGAAATTAAAAATAATAAATTTCTATTTTCTAAAGTTTTTGCCTATGTTAACTTTGCGGATTTACTTGATTTGTTTATGAAATTTACTTAGGAAAAATCCGCATGAAGAATTCATTTTCTTACTATATTATTATCAAAAAGATATTGCTTAAAATTTTGTAGGTGATCTACATACGAATTAAAATTTTCAGGTGATAATTACCTTTATGATTTTTCTATTGAATTTTGCTTGATAAAAAAAATTTCTAAGATTTTTTCCTTCAAATTTTGTTTGATAGAAAAAATTTGTAGGTTTTTCATCGTATTGGTTTGGTTGAAAAGCTTGTAGAGAATTAGGTTACCAGTAAATTCCTTTGCAAATTTTCCCCTATAAAATAAAATATTATGTAATTTAGATTTTTTGCATAGTTTATAAGACGTAGGTTTAAATAAATGAACTTGAAACATTAAATAGGTTTATAATTAAGAAAATAAAAGATTTTAACAACATGACATGCAAGAAGAAGTTTTTAAAGTGTTAAAAGAAATAAAATTGATATTTGTAGGCAATTATAAAAACATAAATGACTATCCATATAAATTACTTCAGAAATTTATTCGTAATTTCTCTATAAAAATAGACATTTACTACAAATATACATCAATATCATAACGTGCAAATTTTAATTTTAAAATTTAGGCTAACAAGAGAAGCTAGATTATTTTTAAAAGTCCTCTTAAATAAATTTTACCAAACAAGCTATTAATCCTTTAATTTGCATGTTTAGGAAGAAGGGGTACGAATATTTTCAGTATTATCTAGGCTGCAAAATGCTAGTTCTATCTCTCTCACTTCGCCGGCGGGCGTCCAATTTCTCCGGTAAGTCTATTTTCTCCCCTCAACGTTCAATATTACAAAGGCTTGAATTCAAAACTTCAAGCATGTGAAATCCTCGATAATAAGGTTTGTAAACCCAAAGACTGAAATTGGGTTTTTGGTTCGGGAATTAGTTATCCCGGATTTCATTTTCCCGTGGTTAGTTATCCCACCCTCAATGTGGGATAAAAAATAAAGCTACAATTCCAGAAGAAGTACTAGATAAGTTATGTAGCTAATTTTATTCCAATCAAATATGGATAAATTCATCCTAAAATTAATATTCCTTATCCCTCCTACCAAACTAGCCAGAGTTGGGAAAATATGGTTTCTTATAAAATTTTCCCATCTAAATGCTTCCTTTCCATCACTCACTGCTCCAAAAAGGACCTAAAAAATGACCACACTATCTTCAATTTATCTTGGTACAAAACTCCCGAAAATCTCCCTGAATGCCGAAGTAGGTGTATTTAGACCACAAAAGCTGTGCAGAACTGTATGCTTATTTGGTGGCAAAGGGAAGGCAAGCAATGACAATGAGGTACAACCTTTTCCAACATCATTCATTCTGTGTGTGTCAAAAAAATTTCTCCCTCCGACCCAATTTATGTGGCCTTGGTGTAACTAGTAAAGTTGCTGCCATGTGATCGAGAGGTCACGGTTTCGGTCCTTGGAACCAGCTGCGTGCTATAGACCCTTGTGGTTTGGTCTTTCCCTAGACCCTACTCATAGCTGGAGCTTTAGTGCACCAGGCTATCCTTTTTCCCCGTCTCAATTTATGTGGCATAGTTGGAATTTTGAGAGTCAATCAAGTTTTTCTTTGATCGATTTATTTCATATGCCATTTATAAATATTTTAAGTTGTTAATTATTGTGATCTGTAGTATCTTTTACTTAGTTATCATATATATTAAATTTTATTTCAAAAAATTTAAAATTTCTCTGTCCGAATTCACAGTCAAAGTTTGGAAGTTATAATCTAAATTTTTAATGAGGGAGTAATATCTTTAGTCAGAGGGAATAACTAGTGTGAACAAAGAAACCATCAAACAACCCAAATTGTCCAGAAGCAAGCCCAAGCATGTGGCCTAGGTATTGATGTTTTCTTTTGTAGATTGATTTTTTTAATTTTGAAACTTATGAAATGCTTCAAGTTTGTTTATTTGTAAACAAAATCTACCATGCGTCAATTTCAAGCTAGTTAGGGTAAGCTATATGAATCTTCACTATCCATCTTGCTCCATTTGAAATTGTTTCATTCCAATATCATCAATTTAAGTTCTTAGAATTCATAGTTCTCCACATTCTTATTAATAAGCAAATCTCTGACAAGAAAAACGACTACTAGCAAATATCAACGGCCTAATATAGGCTTATGGACATGAGCATTAATACCAGGTAGTTGGTATCACCTATATGAATTTGTTTCTTCAGTTGATTGCACGGGTTCATCGTAAATTACTTAGTTTTACTTTAACTTTCAACCTATCATAAACCTCCTCTTTATCAGGACTTGGGCTTGGGATTGTGAGCTTGCACACATGAGCAAAGCAAAGTTTGTTTATTTGTAAAATTCAAAAAGTATTTCCATTTTTTTTTTAACACAGAGGTATAAAGAAAATGAAGCAAAAATTGCACCAATGGCTAGGACAGTTGCCACATGTCGACTGTGAGACAAACTGGGAATATTTCTTTCATGGACCCTCTCCAGGCATCTAACCAACTGACTGATAAGGACAAGAGGAACTCATCTAGTTAATTAGAAATATTCTAGTTTACGTAAGATCATCCAAACCACCCACGAACTAATCCAATCGGAAAAGTTTTCCCACTATATGCAGGTGGGTTTGATTTCAACTTTTGAGAATTGGTTATATGTGGTGTGGTTTTTGTTCCACTTTGAGATTCTCTAAAGCCATCTTATTTACTTATCACCAAAAAATAAAAAAGAAGATGGCCCAAAGTCACATGCACCTCTAGATACCACCCAAGATGAAAGTGATGGGAAGTAGGTTCTGTCCCTAATTCACTCCCCTTTATTTTCTTTGCACTTTTTGGATCATTTGTGTGAGAAAACTGTCTAGTTAATAAGATAGGTGCAAGGCGTTCTTGCATATTCTTACATGCATATGTAGTGTGAACCCCTGATGGGATTTCTTATGATGCCACCATGGTCCTTGGCTGTGAAATGAGGGGGAACTCTAAAACTTGTGGGTCTAATATTATCTAGTTAATTAGATAAGTGCAAGGCCATTGTTACATGCATCTTGGTATAGGCCTCAATTGTGCTATTGGTGATCTTGAGTCTTGGCTGTGAAATGAGGAGAATAGTCTAAACTCTTCAGGAAGGCATAGACAACTTTTACATTTCACTACATAAAGTGTTCCATTGCCAGGCCTTTTGGTTGCTTCCTTGTCTTTAGCAAGAAACATAAACTGTCCAGTTGTGACTCCAGATATTCTAAAGCACCATTTGTTTGTTACAAGTGCTTTAGCTCATCATCATTGGTTAAACATAATCCTCTAATATTCGGTCATAGTCTTTTTCTTTCTCATTTCCACTTAATTTCCCATTTTGTTGCTTGTGTTTTCTTTGACATGGAATCAACAAAAATATTTAGACAGTTGGAAATAATCTAGGAGAATGGTAAAAGAAGAGAATGTCTCTTTCAACCTTTCTAATCACCGACGCCCTTTTTCTCCCTTTTCCTCAGTATTGCCATAGTGTAGTATCTAAAATCTTACGATGTGGATCACTACAACAACAAACAAAGACAATGCCTCAATACCAAACTAGTTGTATCGACTATATGATCTACTAACACTGTTTCATAAGCTTCAATTACTTGATATCAGCTTGACTAGTGTTTTAACTTTCACTAAATCAGGTGGGTTGAGGAGTGACCAACATTTTGTTGGTTATATGACCTGTCATGTACAAAATGCTAGTTGGCACTCCAACATTGTTTAGGTTATCTATCCAATATGTTGTGCATGTCATGTGCCCATTTAATTTTAATTGCTTTAAGAAAACCTTAACATTTTTGATAAAGTTAGCTTCTAAGGTTTAGTCAATTCTTTCCGCTTATTTTGATTAATTTTGGGTATTTGTATTTCCTCGATGAGCATGTATAATCTACTTTCCCTTTGACCGTCTCACATTTGTCCTCTCCTTTTATTCAAAAGAAATCTGTTTCTTATGACAATGTTGTGTGAATTTGTTACAGTGTAACTCTTATCCATGCAAAATAGATATATTCTGCTGTATTTTGAGGTCAACAACAGATGAATCTTTTCTCCATTAACGCTGATCATTAGCGGGGTTTCCTTTTCATAAACTGCATTGGAATTGAGTATAAAGTAGCTCCAATTCTGTTAAAAATCTTGATTTCAGCAAAGTAAGCTTATGAGATGTTTATTACATGAGAAGATAACACCCCACCTGGTACTACTATCTGTCTAGGCTTCTCCATCGAAAGCTCTTGAGAAAGCCATGGGAAATCTGAAGAAGGAAAAGTCAGTTGAGGATTTATTGAAGCAACAAATTAAAAAACAAGAATGAGGAGATGGTGTTGGAGATCGTCCAGGTGGTGGCGGTGGAGGTGGCAGTGGTGGTTTTGGTGGAGCAGAGGCTGAAGGCATTCCAGGGATCTTGGATGAGCTTGGACAAGTAGGCTTGGCACCTATGGGCTTCATATTGTTGGTAATTTCTCCTTTGTCTCCTTATCCCCCTTCTCTCTAATTTTTTTCCGAAGATATATATGTACTTCTGGAGCTCACTGTTTATATTCTTTACCCTAAAAGGCAATCCTTGCAGCTGGCTGAAATTCAGGTTGTAGGTTTACTTAACTGGTGATTTGTTATGCTGCTGGCTTATCCAAAATTTATTTCTAACTTAACTGAATACCTTTCTTTGTCTAGACCATTTCCGGTAAGTTATGGACCAATTAGAGTTATGGAGTGATATAAAGAGAAGCAGATTATGATAATCTGTATTCTATGTTTAGCCTTTGATAGATCTTTCGCTGGAGTTCTCTTCTGATGGGGTGGTAGGTGAAGAAAATGTCTTGAAAGGGTTTCAAATGAACCACAAGTGTCTGCTTGTTATAGTAATAGCACATGAAACAAGTTGGTAACCGTTAATTGTAGTTACTTACTCTTGATTTCTTAACAACTTGAAAAATCACTATATTTTCCTTTATTTCAGTATATGTACATAATTGAAAGCGAGGAGATCAGAGTGTTCACAAAGGATATTCTCAAGTTTATCTTTCTAAGGCAAAAGAGTATACATCTTGGGCGCACAATTGCAGGGTGGGAAAGCTACTTCAAAAGCCTGTCCAAGAAAGAAGTAGATCCATATTGGTTGGAAAAGGAGATTCTTAATACCACTACTTGGTATGACAGCCCCACAAACTATAGGCAGATTCTCAGACTGGTGCAATCCGATTCTTATTATTGATATGAAACCTTTTCAGCTTTATCTCTGTGCTGTCACATTTTGTACTGGTTTAAACAGTTTTTTACTGCCTGTTTGAATAACAGAATGAATAACAGAAAAAACAGTTAGTATTTTGCGTCATTAGTATGTTTCTGCTTTTTGTATTTGGTGATGAAGTATGATTCAAGGATCAAAGGATATTGTGTTGATGAAAGGTTAACAGTGCAAGACATGAGAGAGATTAATTGCTGTAGCGACATACGTCTCAAGTATCTGTATATTGCTTGTAACAAACGTACAATGTGTAATTGCTTTATTGAAACTTTGGCGCAAGAGGAATTGAAGGGTACATTGGAAGATTAATTAAGATTAAATAAACATCAGTATAATTGAGGGTAGTTTGTCAAGAAAATGATTTGAAACGTCTAATAAATTCCTTAATGCAGGGAGTAACATTAGTAGATGGAGGAGCTTGGGAAACGGAGATAAGGAGTGTTCCATGTGCTTCCAAATTTTTTAAAATTGCTTGTGTATAAGCTTAATAGTTAATATCCGCATAGTTTCTCATTTGATCAGGTTTGGAACTGATAACTCTACTTTTACTTGAATGTAAAGTGAAAAATCTCCTCAAAGTAAAGGATCATTCAGATTTCTTAATGTTTGGACCAAACATGGGAGCTTTTGGGACACTGCAGGAAACAATTGACAAACACGTGATTAGTTCTTTGTGCACTCCAACGTGAAACTGAAGTACTTTCCCATTGGAGAAAAGCAACTTTCGATGATACTTTTCAGATGATAACTAGTTGGCGGAACTCATTGACAAGCACTTAAAGTTGCAATGAACTTTTACTTTGACACTTAAAGTAGACAGTGTTTATTTTAAACACCTAAAGTAGCCATCGAATGTGTCACTTTGACACTTTTTTTCATTTTGTCAGTTCACGTGTAATTCACGCAGCCAAGGCGTGTTGAAGCACCATTTTTGCTGACTTGGCGTCTGATTTGACCCCCAACGGTAATTTTTCTCCATTCCCTTATATATTCATCTTCTTCCTATTCCCAATTGTAAAATTTAGCCCTAAATTTCTAAATCTTTTTCTTCATCTTTTTTTTTTCTCTATCTAAATTCTTCAAATTATCTGTATTTGATTTTTTCTTCATCTTTTTTTTTCTTCATATTTTTCAGCTGAACTTGACAATGTCGAGCTTGTCTTCCATGATTTTTTGTGATAAAGATTTCCGGTATTGTATGTGTGGTCATGAAGCATTATTGCAAACTTCTTGGACTCAACAAAATTTAGGTCGTAGATTTTTTACTTTAAAATTTCAAAGGTAATATTTTCTTATTTAATTAGTTGATTAATTATTGACTTGTAATTGTGTTGTAATTGTGGTCTTATTTTTATAGAAATTAGGTGGCTGTGATTACTTTGGAAGAACGACACCCTTCACAAGCAAATCGGGTAATTTGGGATTGTTGAAGAAAGTCAAAGCCTTTGAAGAGAAACAAAATCGAGCAAGAAGATATTACATTTTTGATGTCATTGCTACTGGTTTGGTGTTGTTGGACATATGAATATTCAAGCCTAATTGCTGAACTTTTCACGGTGTAATTGCTACTGGTGTAATGTACCCAAATTGTTGATTTTCATGGTGGTTTAGCTGTACTGTTTTGATGTGTATTTGGCCGCTATTTAGGTGTAATTTTTATGTAATCTTGGCCATGTAACATTGCTTCCTTATAATGAAATGGAAAGTTTATATTGTCTTGGCTTTAAAACATTCTTAACATTGTGGTCAATGATTTACGGTAAAAAATGTTGTCAAAGTAGACAAGCAACACAACAAAATAACATTAAAATCGTTTTCTTATACATGATTCACATTGAGCTCAAATTAATATCAATATAACTTTATAAATAAGCTTCAAATTGAGCCCAAACTTACACAATAGTCAGCTTCATAAATATGCTCTAAATTGAGCTCAAAGTAACATCCAAAAGATAGCTCCATATAGAGCTCAAAGTTTGCATAACCTGTATTAACAGAAAATCTAAGAAACTAATTGTTTACTACTATTTATTACTTACAAATTTAAAGAAACAACATAAACTAATTATTTGTTTGGTACTTCAAATTACAGAACAAAATACATAACACATAATCAACTTGAGATACTTCTTCTTAACTACTACTTCTTTTTCTTTTTGTTTGCCATCTACTGCAACTGATTGGTGGTGACAATATATCTGTTTTTCTATCTGAAGCTTCTAGGCTTATAACCAAGATCAACTCGAACTTGCATCCTTGTAAGTTTCACCGATTTGTAGTCTTCTTTGGCTTGATGTCCCTGACTGTTTTTTGAGAAAAAAAGGAACAACATTTAGTATTTACTTAGCTATTTACTTTTTTTTTTTAAAGAAACAAAGTTGAAGTTAACTTACATCCAGTATTTGGGTTCCCGTTGCACATGTGTAGATCCCAAATTTAGCATTCTTTGGCCTTTTTGATCTACCTTATTCAACATCTTCTGTACTTGCAACTTTTCCTTTCTCTTGTCTAACATTTTCTCTTCTTTAAGGAGGTAGTTGACTCTTAATGTCGTGTGTAACAGAGATTGTTGTACCACCATAAAAAGTTAATCTTACAATTTTCTTGAAGCTCCTAACTCCGCTTGTATCAACACAAGCTGTTGTTGAAGATGCAACTTGGCTTAAACACGTTGGTATATGTTAACTTGAACTAGATTATGCTGATTTTTTGTGGATGTTGATGCAAGTTAGCTTGAGCTTTCAGGATTGATACTTCCTTGAGAACTTTGACCAGTAAACTTGGTCCCTCGTGGATTTGGATTAAGAACCTAAAAACTCAAACATAACAGTTAATATCTGGAAAAATCAACATGGAAAATCAACTTTTAAAATCAAATAAAAAGTGACTATTTTACCTTACATTATCTTATGTTATTGCCTTGTTGATGACATTTGGAACATGTTACTTTCACCCTTGTTTCGACAGTTTTTCATATTTCTTTCTTGGTTCATCTTGGACCCTTTTTTCTATTTTTTGCAGGCCTACCAGACATTTTCTTAGGTTAAGGAGGCTCAATCTTTGGATTATTTGTTTCAGGCCACATCTTCATATTGGAATTGGTTGGATGAAGTGACTATAAGCCTTTATGAAAGTTTGCTTCTTATACCAATGCTCCACATAAAGTTCATGATCCTCTTCAATATGATACAATGCACAAATAACATGTTGGCAAGGAATGCCACTTAACTGCCAAGTTCTACAACTGTAAGTCCTACTAGCCAAGTTCATTGTATGCCTATACTCTTATTCTCCAATCTCAAATCCAACATCAACATTACAAAGCACCTTGCAAGCCCTAGCCCTGTACTTATTCTCCTCCAATATAAGTCTAGCCACAGGTGCAATATCACATATCTAAGTGTTGGAAAACTTAATCATCTCTACTATTTTGGTCATGATTTTTCTCCTAATTTCCTCCAACATGATAATAATAAATTTGTGTCGACTAGCTAAGATCCCTGAATTAAAGGTCTCACACATGTTATTTTCAACAATAACACACTTACAATCTTATTTAATGAATGCCCTAGACCATGACTCCCTAGGATAATGCAACAAACCCATTAATATTCTTACCTGACATACTAAATTGACTTATGTAATCAAGTTCCTTTTTGAACTTCACTTCAAAACTTGCCTTGGAACATCTCCAAAACTGTTTTTTCCTTTCTTCTCACTTCCACACTAGACACCAATTGGACTAGATATGTCTAGCATACCTTCTAACTTCAACATTTGGTAACAACTCAAAAATATCTGCATGAACATCCTACAAAACAAAAAAATAGTTAAAGTAACTAGCAAAGAAATGAAGTATTTCAAATAATTTATAGTTAAGAAAATAGTTAAATAGTACCTTCTGTGTATCAGCCATCACAGTGAGACCTGCTCCAGTACCCAACTATAGGTTTTCTTTTAAATATTTGATTAAAAAACTCAAACTATGCTTAGTTTCCTTGTTCATAGCTACCTAGGCTATAAGAAACATATGACTGTTTCCATTATCCTAACTGCTAGTAGAAGCTTAACCTTAAAAGCACCCTTAAGATTTTCATCCATCAAATCCTATAATTCTTCTACATCCTTCCATGCACCCTTTATTCAATGCATCCAAACAATCATAGAAATACACAAATAGATTTTTACCTGGGATAGTTTCACTGTCCATTCTCAGCCAAACAGAATTGCCAAGATTAGTCTGTTTTATCATCTCAGCATAATTACATAATCTTGCAAACTCCATGTTTCAATCCCCAAAGACTCTCTTAAAACCTATAACTTTTCCTTATAACAAATAGTTCTACCCACATATAATCCTGATTTCTCCCTATACAATTCTTGTATTTCCCAAATCCTCAAAGATGATTATTTAATTATTTTATCCCTGACTCTGTTGGCAATAAATTTAATTGTACACATTTTGTTCTTATTTGATGTAGTACACTTGTGCACTGGATTATAGTTTTTTATCAAGAAATTACCTGAATCTCCATCAAGTGTACCATAATACAACCAACTGCATTTTTCTTTGAGTTTATATTTAGCCCTTACTCTATGAACTTCATTAGATTTTAAAATAATCCAAACTTTGTTTTCTACTACATACCTTCCCAAAGCTTTTCTGAATTCCTTAGGACCATTAAAATCATACCAAGTTTAAAAATGACAACACTATAATCATCATCATACCTAATTTTACTACTACTACTACTACTACTACTACTACTACTACTTCTTCTTCTTCTTTTTCTTCTTCTTTTTCTTCTTCTTTTTCTTCTTCTTTTTCTTCTTCTTGGTAAATCAACACCCATAATAGCATATTCATCTAACAAATCAGTGCTATTAATACTGTCACAGTTTGAACTATCAATGTACTCTTCATCACCTCTTAATCTACCCACCTATCTATATTTTATTTCTACTAATGTCTTGAAAACGTTTGTCAATACCAGCTTCACCAATTGGTATTTCTTCAGGTGCTTTTGATTTTCTTTTAGGATTTATCTTGCTTCTACTTTCAGCCCTAAAGGCTCTCAACTCTTCATAATATCTGAACCATCCTTATCAGGGATTTCACCCACACCTGATTCACTATTAGGCATATCTATTTCATTTCCATTTAGATCTGGATTAAGCACCCTATCCGCATTACCATCACTACCTATACCATCTTTAGAAAAGTTATTACACTCTGGAACTTCTAAAAAACAAATAGAGGTTGACATAACTTCAAGATCATCATCAAAGTCATGTTCAACAAACACATCAACTTCATCACCATCTTTTAAGTCTTTCACAAAGTCTAACAACGGTCTATCATGAGTAATTTGAACTAACTCACCACCATCTATGTGTTGAAAGTAAAACCCCTTCATTTTTATGTACTCAAGATCATTAGTGTAGTAAAGAAACTCAACAAGACTGAAGTGGTTTTTATCAATAGAAACAACAAAGACATCTAATTTATTTTTATAGCAGGGTTAGTGCCAGCTACAATAGTCCCCCTATGATGAAAACAAGTCAAAATAAAGTCATCCATTATATTTCCTTCAAAACCCCCAAATATTCTGAATAACAAGGAAATACCCAAAAAGCCTTACCTTTAAAATTACCAAAATAACGCTAAATTAGTCAAATCCCTAGAAAAACCCAAACTTTATTATTAAAATATCCCAATAATCCAAAGAAATCAGAACTTTATCACTGAATTTCCTGAACCCCCCAAAACCCTAAAATCCCTCCAAACCCTAAATACAGGGATTAAACCAAACACTTTTATTATTTTTAACAAGAACACCAAATATCAAGAAATATGAAGAAAAATAAAGAAAAGTTCAGTAGACCTCCAATTTCTTCAATTTTGGCAAATTTAAATTCAATTTTGTAGCCGACGTAAATTAAAATGGATCAAAACTTGATTGCAAGCAAGATACCTGCAAAAAACACTATTTGTAGTTACTAATCACTATGGATCTATGTAAAATCAAAGAAAAATCACGAAATGTGCTTTGAACCTTACCAAGGGTTTTCATCTGGTTCAAAATTAGAAGTGGGTACAATGACCTATTTTCCTTCCCCTTTTTAGTTTTAGTAAGGATGAAGTGGCATAGAAAATGAGGTAGTGTTTTTAAATTGACGATTTAAATCCATGTGGAAGCATGTGTTTACACGTACTTGAGATGTTTTTAAATAGGGGTAAAAAGTGACAATGTGACACACTTGAAGGCTATCTTAGGTATTTAAAATAAACACCGTCTACTTTAGGTTCCAAAGTGAAAGATCGCTGCAACTTTAGGTGCCTGTTGATGGGTTCCACCAAACTAGTTTTGAAGATGCCATCAAGGCACTAAAATAGTAGTGTTATACAAACTTTCTCAATAGAATAGGGCAAGTTTTGGAGGCTCATGCTGATTTAACAAGGATAATACATATTAAAGAGTCTGAAGGAAAAAAAATCAAGAATGCAATAGTTCAGGGAAAGGATAGAAACATAAAATTTTTCCATGCTTATGTTAAAGAACAGAGGAAAAGGTTATAACTCAACAGAATTCAACAAGATGGCCAGTGGTTTGATTAAATTAATAAGATAGCTGATATTGCATATCAGATGCACATATGGAGGTTATATCTGTTAGAATAGGAGTAGGAGTTAGAATAATCTTACTCAGAAAAGGATTATAATGTGGTTTCTATAAATAGGGTCTCAATGTAATTATGTAGATACACAATTCAATAATATTTTTCTCTTGCTTACTTTTTACTAACCATGATTCATATATGATCAGATTTTAGCTAGTCCTACAATTCCTACAATTGATGAGTTATTCTCTTATCTACTTCGTCTTGCCGCGCCTCCTAGCCACAAAGCAATTTTATCACCTATCGTTGACTCCTCTATCTCACATCTTACCAAACCATAGAAAAATGAGAAATCATGAGGAGAAGATCATTCTGGAAAATCTTGATCTAAGTGTAGTTATTAACATTAAATTGGACACACTTAGGATATGTGTCATATTTTGCATGGTCCACCACTCAATTATGATCCTATTGCTGTATAGGAATATAATGAGTTCCTTCAAAATTGAGCAAGTAAGAAGATATCTCCATAGCCTAATTTTCCATCCAATAATGTTCATATTGCTCAGACAGAATGTGATAAGTTCCTTCAGTATCTAGCAAGTAAGTTGTAACACCCCGCATTTTGAGCTAGACTTTAAACCATCGTTCCTATGTTCATAAACTCTCATACTATGATTTAAATTTTAATACATGTGTCATGACTTTATCCTAGTTTGTAAAGTTCTTATGAGGTGAAAAATGTTCATAAAAATCACTTGGAGCAAAGTTGAGCTAAGAACCTCTGATTCGGCCAAATTTTTGTATTCGATTCTACAAGGGTCAACTTTAAACATGTATAACTTTTTATATACGTGGAATTTTTTAGATAAATACTCACCAAATGATGGATAATTGAATTATCTTTCCAACGATACCAATTTTTCCTTAATTCGATACTAGAGCAAAAAGGTATAGCCTTTTTTGTGAGAGGTAGTAAGGGTTTGCGATTTAGATGTGGTGAGCCGGTCTCTCAATGAGATAAGGGGTGCAACAGGTTTCTCTCTCAATGAGATAAGGGACACAACGAGGATATTATTCCCCCTATTTCATCTTCTTAAGGGTCAAGGCACACTTTGGTCCTTTCCCCTCAACCTTAAACGTCCAAGGCACAAATTATTACACCCAAAAGGGCATTATTTGCCTGTCTTATTCCAATCAACTTATGTAAAAACCCTCCTCTTTTCCAAGAACAATAATCCAAGATTCTTCTCTCAAGAACACAAGGATTCAAGCTTAAATTTCAAGTTTACTTCAAGAATCCATTTAATTAAGGTATGTGGGGGGTTTGAACAAGGGTAATGTTTCACCCTTGTGCCCAAAGTGCATGGTTTTAAGATTTAATTTACTTTTTTTTGAATTAGAATTCTTACCCAAATTGCTAAATTCTTAAAGTATGTTACTACCATGATATTTAAAGCTTTAAGTACCACAAGAATTGTCTATATTTATGTTTTACTTGAAAGATCCATATTGTGATTTCGATTTTATCATCTTGACTTGATATTGTTGAAAGATTTTAATTTGATCATTGAGCATGAAGTTTTGTTATTAATTTCCATGAATTTAAAATATGAATTTTAAGCCCTAAGTTTAAATATTGAGTTTACAAGAAGATAGGCACTTAAGCTCCATTGAAAAGTTTTATATCATGATTAAAAGAAAAGATTGATCTTTTGATCTTAAGATAAGATATGAAATCCACATTTGTTCATCCTGACTATGATTTAAAGAAAGGGATGTATAACTGGTTTTCATCCTATAAACCCTTACGCTATTTTAAGGTGGATTTCCTAAAGTATGAGCATATAAGTAATGTGAGAGTAGTATTTAGCACCGAGTTGGGTATGAGCCTGAGGTCACATGCCCTAGAACTATTTTTCACCATAGGTGTAAGTCTCAATATGAGTTAAGCTTTTTATTCTGATGGCAAGGGTAGAACTACTTTCCCCAATGTAGGTAAGATGTTGGACTCCATGATAGCTCACATGGTTTATGTCGATTAGAAGAACCTCCCTAAGAAATTATAATAAGAAAGGCTTTTAGAAACTAAGTTTTATGGCTCACAAAGATTATTCTTTTGCTTTATTACTCATGTTTAAGATTTTGCAGTCTCTGTTCTATTCAAGATCAAGGTGAGTGAGTCATTTACACTTAGAATTCATTATTCAAAAGTCTATGTGTATATTGAATTATTATTTTATTTATGATCCACCCCCACGTACTCAGTACATTCCAGAAGTACTGGCTGATGTATATGTCTATATTCTACATTGTCTTATAATGTAGGTCTTGGTGCTCAATTTCAGTAGCACGATTGAATACAGGCATCACCATCTATATTCCGACATTTGGTGGGTCCTCATAGTTCGAGGACCTAACTTATCAGACTTTGATTTTGATGAAGTGTTTCAGTTAGTAGTTTTCTATTTATGTTCAAGTTAGGTGGGTTCTGTCCTAGTGGCTCTCTAGTTATAAGTAGAGGCTTGTCCGACTATTTTCATTTTAAGTTCAAAAGTGTTAGTTTTAAAGACTTTCAAGATAAATATTTTCAATTGATATGTTAAATTAGTTATCTTCAGATTTCATACGTCAAGTTTACTTTTATCATAAATTCCAGTTTTGAAGGCTTAATGGGTTAGCTTGGGACTACTTGTAGTCTTGAGCACCGTATGACATCTAGGGGGTATTTCCAAGGCATTACAAACTTGGTATCAGAGACTAAGGTTTTAAAAAGTCCCAAGGAGTCAGAAAAGTTGCGTTATGTAGTGTTTTGATCATGGACATAAAGTGCTCCACATTTATGAGCAAGAGTCTACGAAAAGTGTTTGGAATCATCATTTATTTCATATTCCATCGTGCTTATAGTTGTATTTATCTGCTTTAACTCTTGCCTTTATGTGACAGAATATACCTCCTCGCCGAGCCAATACATGCAGAAATGGTGACCAACCACCCATGCATGCCGACCCTTTAAATAATAACGTGTCTCATGCTGAATTTCAGGATGCCTTTCAGGCATTGGCCCAAGCTGTGAATGCCAATGTTCAGGGCAACCGACAGACGATAATCCTACTTCAACAAACTGGTAATTTAGATGTAGCCAGAATCCGTGACTTTATGAGAATGAATCTACCTGAGTGTTTTGAATAAAAAATGAATGAGGATCCCCAAATCTTTATTGATGAGGTGAGGAAGATCACTTAGATTATGAATGTTATTGAGGAAGAGAGTGTAGAATTGGCATTCTATAGGCTAAAGGATGTTTCTTATGATTGGGTTGTTATGGAAAGGAAGGTAGAGGTATGAATGCAACTCCTGTGAGTTGGCAGGTGTTCTAGGATGCATTTTTGGATAGGTTCTTTCTACATGAGATGAGAGAAGATAAGGTGAAGGAGTTCATAAATATGAGGAAAGGCCCTATGGCTGTGAAAGGGTACCGCCTTAAGTTCACTCAGTTGTCTAAGTATGCTCCTGAGTTGGTAGCTGACCCTAGATCTCGTATGAGTAAGTTTGATACAGGAGTGTCAGATTTGGTAGTTAAGGAGTGTAGGACTACCATGATTATATGGATATAGATATTGCTATGTTTATTACTCATACTCAATAGATCGAGGCAGAAAAGTTTAAGAAAAAGGAGAAGAGAAATAAAAAGTCTAGAATTAGACAGTTTGAGTATAGTCAACCAAGGTCCAGAGGGGGAAACCATTCGCAGTTTTAGGATCATTCATCAGTGCCAGTGCCATCTTTAGCTAGTTCCCCTGCACCTAGGACCAAGTAGGAGTAGTAGGGCAAGACTTCTAATTCCAGGTCTCAGAACAGTATGGTTGGAAGACCTAGTTATTCGACATATGCAAAGGGTGGTGGAATTTATTCGGGTGAGTGTTCGCTAGGTAAAAGGGGTTATTATGGGTGTGGCAAACTAGGCCATAGAATCAAGGAGTGTCCGTATGATAGTAAGGGAAGTAGGGATATTCATCCTCAGACTAAGGTTACTAACGTACCAGCTCAGCTAGGTCGCCCAGTTTCTCCTCAGGGCGCATCATCCAGTACCGGTAGCGATCAGTGCCAAAATTGGTTTTATGCTTTACCATCCTGATAGGAGTGGGAGAGTTTACTAAATTTTGTCACTGGTATGATTCATGTTTTTTTATCTTAATGTGTATGTGTTTTTAAACCTAGGATCACATCTCTCTTATGTGACTCCATTGATTACGGTAAATTTTGGGACAGGACCTGAAAATCTCTTTAAGCCCTTCTCATTTTCCACCCCAATAGGTAAGTCAATTATTGCCAGACGAGTTTATAAGAAATGTCCTATTATTGTCCTCTATAAGATCATACTAGCAGACCTAATAGAGATAGAAATGGTAGCTTTCGATGTTATTTTGGATATGGATTGGCTCCATTCATGTTATGGATCAATAGATTGTCGTACCCGTGTGGTGAATTTTTAGTTTCCTGATGAGGCAGTTTTTGAATGGGAAGGTAGTCCTTTGTCCTCCAAAGATCATTTCATATCTTATCTTAAGCCCAGAAAGTTGATATCAAAAGGGTGTATCTATCATTTAGTTCGAATCAAAGATACTAAGTCTGAAGCCCCAATAGTTTAGTCAATCCATGTAGACATTAAGTTTCCCAAGGTTTTTCTCAAAGAATTTCCAGGGGTACCTCCAGATAGAGAAATAAAATTTAGTATTGATCTTTTCCCTGATACTCAAACTATATCCATCCCTCCATATTATATGGCTACAGATGAGCTTAAAGAGTTAAAATAGCAGCTTAAATACCTCTTAGATAAAGGTTTTATAAGGCCCAGTGTCTCTCTGTGGGGTGCTCCAGTCCTTTTCGTGCACAATAAAGATGGTTCTCTTCGAATGTGCATCAACTACCGCCATTTGAACAAAGTCACAATCAAGAATAAATATCCTCTTCCCAGGATTGATGACTTATTCTACCAGCTTTAAGGTGAAAGTTATTTTTCTATGATAAATCTCAGAACCAACTATCATCAGCTTAGAGTCAGAGAAGAGAATGTGACATTCTGAAGACAACCTTCAGAACTCAGTAGGGTCAGTACAAAATTTTAGTTGTCTTTTGGACTAACAAATACCCTACAACTTTGGTGGACTTGATGAATAGGGTGTTCAAGCCATTCCTGGACATGTTTGTCATAGTCTTTATTAATGACATCCTTGTCTATTCTGGTAGTGAGAATGATCATGCAGACTATCTAAGGGCTGTATTGTAGACCCTTAAAGATCATCAGTTATTCGCTAAGTTTAGTAAGTGCAAATTTTGGTTGAGATCAATATCTTTTCTCGGGCACATTATTTCTAGTGATGGCATTTGAGTTGATCTTCTAAAGATCGAGGCAGTGAAAAACTGGCCTAGACCCATCTCTTCGTATGATATTAGGAGTTTCTTACAAGAAGAGTTTTTATAAGTTAAAGACTGATGTGTAAGTAATTGCTAACACATTTAAGGACTTTAACTGAGAATAATTGCGAAGTCTTAAGAAACTTTTGTCGTTTTTATTTGTTTATGTTTGATTTTATAGTTTAATCTGATGAGATAGAGAATCAACAAGAATGAAAGCAAAGAAGTTAAAATCTGGAGAAATATAAAGAGAAGTGTGGCTGACGACATCTATGATAAGTCGTCAGCCCTATGATAGGCTATCATAGTTGTCGTCAGACTTAACCAAAGATTTGGCATGAGTTGAAGCCTATGACGACATCTGGTGATAGGACGTTAAAAGTGTGATACACAGTCATGAATATCGTCATCCTTAACCAGATAATTAGCGTGAGTTGAAGCCTGTGATAATATTTTTTGATAAGGCATCAGAGTTGTGATAAGGCATCAGGATCAACTTCAACCTTAGGCAGAAATTATAAAAAAGAAAGAGGAGATGATGACATCCATGATATGTCGTCATCCACATCGTCAGCCTTAGACGGAGCTTGTTAGCATTGAAGAAAATCTAACACCATTCCTAATAAGGCGTCAAACCCTTGATAAGGCGACACCTAATGGCATCACCTATTCGAGCAATTTACTTAAGTGGTTATTTTATTTCCTTAATTAGACTCAAGTATAAATAACAGCTTGTAGGGTTTTCTAATGATGATTGACATATCTTGCAATATATGTTGTGCATGATTTTTCTCTCTCTCTTGTTCTAATACGCTCTAGAACATTATTGTTGAGAGAAGATTGTCGTCAATATTTTAGGAGTTTTGTATTAAGATTCAGTTCAAGTTACACTTCTTAATTTTCATCATCATTGTAAGTTAATCTGCCCAACTATGAATTCAACTTGTGTGCTTGTTTATTGCATCATGAGTGGCTAAACTCCATTAACCTAAATTATGGGATCTAGGGTTAGGTTTTGATAAGGTTCTAAGTATTCAAGATTAAATAGGTGGTAGGATTTCTTGATAGTTCTGAAGCTTTAGTTAACGTCTGTTGGTTGCAAGCAGTTGACACACCTTCTTTGATTTGCTTGAGAAAGAAATCAAATATAGTAGGAAGTGAATTATCAACAGGGACTCGAAAATACTTTGTTTCATAATCAGCACCAACCTGAGGTAAAATCTAGGCAATGAATAGAAATTCCCTAAGTCTGAGAGGATTAGGAAATTAAACGCTTAAGTAGGTCGAGAGATATTTGAGTATAACATCGATAAAGATAGATTGTTATCCTACCCACCATGAGAATCTTGAATCACCTTTAGCATCTGTCATATTCCGTAAGCCCTAGTAAACATAATTATGGTTATTTCATAAACTCTTGATTACAAACATCGAAATTAAAGTGACAAACAATTATTCGTGAAACTTAAACCCCTCATTTCAGGAAACATTATACTATTAGTGAATTGAATCGCAAACAACTTGGGTTCACACCTTATTCCCTGTGGGATTCGACCCCAACCTATTTGGGTTTTATATTGACAACGATCACTTACACCCATTCAAGAGTATAATTTGAGCGTTATAAAAAATAGTGCCGTTGTCGGGAATATGGTTGTAAACTGAAAGTTTGTGTGCGCTAATTGACTGTTAGTTAAGTTTCCTAGATTTACGTTTGTTTGTTGTTTTTGTTTAATTATAGGATCCTTGTTGTTTATGCTAAAAACAAGAAGTTTTTAAGAACCGTTATTGCCAATTAATCCAGAACCACAGCTGATTGGGAGAATGACGAAACAGCAAGAGGCTGACAGAATAGCAGCCTTGGCCAAGGCTCAGGTAAACGTACAGAACGAGGGTCAACAAGTACTTCATCGGAATCGTGATGATGAAGACTTGGGTGATGAGGAATTGCTGAACCCTCAAAACCCAAGGCGAGCAGAGCAAATTACTTCACCTGTGGAGCGAAATTTTAATAAAAATTATCCAGTCAGAGAATGGTATGGTCAACAGCCTGTCCAATATAAGGTTGATGACGATGATGAAGGAATGGACGGAGAAGGTACAATGGGTACTATCATTCCTCCACCATTAGCACCTGGTGCAAAATTCAGCATAACAAGTACCATGATTCAACTTCTGAATCTGAAGGGATTGTTCAGTGGCCTTCCTGGTGATGATCCAAACATGCACTTGGTGAACTTTATCACCATCTGCAAATATTTTGATAATCCAAGAGTGAGCCAGAATGCGATTCAGTTGAGATTGTTTCCATTGTCTCTATCTGGAAAGACAACAATGTCGTTAAATAAGCTTACACCTAATTCCATCACACACTGGAGGGAGTTGAAAGAAGAGTTCCTAGAATGGTTTTTTCCACCCTCCAGGAGGGTACAGTTGAGAGACGAGATCAATAACTTTAGATAACTCTCTACCAAAGCTTTGTATGAGACATGGGAGAGGTTCAAGAAGAAACTGACACAGTGTCCGAACTACAATATGATGGACCTATACTTGATGGAGACTTTGTACAAGGCTCTTAACTCTGTAACATAGCTGATTGTAGATAATGCTGGTGGTGGTTTGTTTGTTGATCTGTCTTTTTAAGATGCCTCAGATATACTGAATAGGATAACCAAACAGAGTTGGGCTTGGCATACCATGGACTCTGTGGTAGCTAGCTCGACTGTTTCTATTGATATGACTGCAGAGCAGTGCGGAAGATATAAGGAGCGAGACTAAGACATAGCCCACCTAAAAACACAGATGGACTTGCTGGCCAAGAACTTGCCATCAGGCAAGATTAAAAAGGTCAAAGTGTGGAATCTTAGTGCATTGTGGCTACTAATGCAGATGAGGAGGCAAAATATGTGAGTAATCAGGGGGGTTTCTGAGGCAGTAGCCAAGGGAATTAAGGTCAAAACTTTTATGACAAGCTTGATTATAAAGATAGGGAGCAAGGAAACTATAGAAGCAATAAAGATAGGAGTGGTTTATATATTCCTCCTAGAAGTTGGGATGTTGCACCAACTGGCTCTGGTAAAATGTCCATGGAGGACATGATGGAAAAAATATTGAAGGGATTTGAGGCTACCAACTCGGGGGTAACTACTATGAAGAGTGAATTATCTACCCTAAGTCAGTTGGTTAGTTCACACTCTACTTCTATCAAGCAGTTGGAGCAACAGATGAGCCAACTTTCCGCAACACTGAATTAAAGAAAAAGTGGTACTTTACCTAGTGATATGGTTCAGAATCTGCAAAATAATAGCTCAAGCATGGTGATTACCACTAGGAATGGCATGATATTACCTGGCCCATTTGTGGGAAAATCTGTAAATGGTGACGTAGTTGTTGATAAATCCAAAGAAAGCAATCCAGTGGAGTTTGAAAAGCTGGATAGTTCTGTTGATACTTCGGATAAGGAAAAAGAGAAAGAAGAGAAAGTGGTGTTGAAAAATATCCCAAGACCACCACCTCCCTTCGATTGAAGAATAAGGCTGATGATGCAAAATTTGGCAAATTCATGGCAATGCTAAAGCAATTAACGATAAATGTGCCTTTGGTTGAAGCATTTGAGCAAATGCCAGGATACACAAAATTCATGAAGGACCTTGTGACTAAGAAATGAGTTGTGAGCTACGAATTAGAGGAAAATCTCCACCATTGTAGTGCTATTTCTACAAGGACCTTGGTGCAAAAGAAGCCAGACCCAGGTGCATTCACTATTCCCTATATAATCGGGACTATGGAATTCGCCAAGGCATTATATGATCTGGGAGCAAGCGTTAATTTGATTCCACTGACTATTTATAGAAAGTTGGGTCTGGGAAATCCCATACCCACCAACATGATACTCGTGATGGAGGATAGGTCAGTAAAATGACCTGTTGGCATTCTGTATGATATGTTGGTGAAGGTGTCCAACTTTATATTCCCTGTAGACTTTATCATTCTGGATTGCAAGGTGGACTTCGAGGTGCCCCTAATATTAGGTCGACCTTTCCTCGCAACCAAAAGTGTGTTGATTGATTTGAGAGCGAATGAGCTCTTATTCAGGATGAACGATAAATGGTACAATTTGACGTGGGAAAATCAATAAAGAAGCATTAAAAAATGAGTGTGTTCTCAGTAGTTGATATGTATTATGAGGACGAATATGATGTGTCCGTAGCTGAGCAAATTTTTATCAAACCTTTGGCCGCGGTCATGATGAATTATGATAGTGAAGGCATCGAGGAGTACAAAGACACAATTTGTGCCTTGACAGGAATGGGTTCATATCCTTATGCTCGTAAAAAAGTAGACCTTGATTTGGTTAATCAACCAACACCATCAACCAAGCCATCTATTGAGGAGCCTCTGATGTTGGAATTGAAGGAACTACCTAGACACTTATGGTATATGTTTTTAGGCAGCGGGAACACGCTCCCTATTATTATTACAGCTGATTTGGGTGAACAACAGGTGAATGCACTTATTTCAGTACTTCAGGGGCACAAGAGAGCTATAGGGTGGACCATTCCAGATATTATTGGCATTCCCCTGGGCATCTGTACGCATAAAATTCAACTTAAGAAATATTGTATTCTAACCATAGAGCATCAGCGCTGTCTTAACCCACCAATGCAAAAAGTAGTTAAGAAAGAGATTATTAAGTGGTTGGATGTAGGAGTGGTTTACCCTATTTCTGACAGTAAGTGGGTGAGCCCAGTTCAATGCGTGCCTAAAAAAGGGGGCATGCAGTAGTTGCTAATGAAAGGAATGAGTTGATTCCACTCAGGCTTGTAACTGGGTGGAGATTTTATATGAAATCTTGCAAGCTAAATTCTTGGACTCTGAAAGACCACTTCCCGATGCCCTTTATAGACCAAATACTTGATTGATTGGCTAGAAGGGATGGTATTGCTTCCTGGATGGTTATTCTGGATACAACTAAATCTGTATTGCTCCTGAAGATCAGGAGAAAATGACATTCACATGCCAATATAGAACCTTTGAATTTAAGAGGATGCCATTTGGGCTATACAATGCACCCGCCATTTTTTTAACGGTGTATGATGTCTATCTTCTCAGACATGGTGGAGGACACGATAGAGGTATTCGTGGATGATTTCTCTGTGGTGGGTGATTCATTTAAGACATGCTTGGCAAATCTGAATCTAGACTTGCAAAGATGTGTTGAATGTATTGTGGTTCTTAACTAGGAAAAATTCTATTTCATGGTAAAGGAGGCCATCATTCTTGTCCATAAAATTTCCAAAAAAGGGATAGAAGTTGATCGAGAAAAAGTGGAAGTTATTGAGAAATTACCACCTCCCATTTTAAGTGAAGGGAGTGCATAGTTTTCTTAGACATGCTGGATTTTATCGGAGATTTATAAAAGACTTCTCAAAGGTTACAAATCCACTTTACAAACTTTTAGAGAAGAAAGTGAAATTTTCCTTCGATGAAGAGTGCTTGAAGGAATTTGAATGCCTTAAAAAAAGATGATTGAGGCCCCTATTATTATTGCACCTGACTGGGCAAAACCATTTGAGATCATGTGTGATGCAAGTAGTGTTGCTCTTGGAGATGTATTGGGACAAAAAAGGGGATAAACTATTTCATATGATAAATTACATCAGCATAGCAGTGAATGTAGCACAAAAGAATTACACCATCACTGAGCATAAACTTCTGGATATAGTATATACTTTTGAGAAGTTTAGAGCTTATCTGCTTGGGACCAAAGTGGTGGTCCACACCGACCATGCTGCCTTAAGGTATTTAATAGCTAAGAAGGATGCAAAACCAAGGTTGATTAGATGGGTATTACTTCTGCAAGAATTTGACTTTGAGGTTAAAGATAGGAAGGTTATGAAAATTAGGTTGCAGATCATCTGTCTAGACTGGAAGGTGAACAGGAACTCAGTGATGAAATAAAGATAAATGATGCATTTCCTAATGAGGATATCCTGGCTGCCGTAGTGCAAAAATTGCCTTGGTACGCAGATTATGCAAATTATGTTGTAAGCGAGGTCATCCAGATAATCTTTCATTTCATCAAAGGAAGAAATTCTTGCATGATGTGACACATTACTTTTGGGATGATCCATATCTTTTTCGGCGATGTGCAGGCAATATTATAAGGAGATGCTGCTTGAAGTAGATGTATTGTACATATTGGAAGCATTTCATGCTTCCCCTATTGGGGGTCACCATACAGGTGACCGAATGGCTAGGAAGGTGTTGCAGAGCGTCTATTCCTGGCAAACTTTGTTCAAGGAAGCCCACGAGTTTGTGCTGAAATATGACCAATGCCAGAGGCAGGGGTCAATCTCTGAAAGATATGAGATGCCGTTGACTAAGATGCTTGAAGTGGAATTATCTGATGTTTGGGACATTGATTTCATGGGTACTTTTGTAAGATCGTATAGGATGAAATATATTGTAGTTGCTGTTGACTATGTCTCGAAATGGCTCGAAGCTGTGGCCTTGTTTGATAATGAAGGGAAAAGGGTTGTTTCTTTTCTCAAGAAGAACATCTTCTCTCGCTTTGGAGTACCACGTACTATCATAAGTTATGGAGGATCTCATTTTTGCAACAAAATATTTTGAGAAACTTTGGTAAAATATGGGGTGAAACAACACAGAATGGATACTCCATACAACCCACAAACCAGTGGGCAAATGGAGGTGTCAAATCGTGAGATTAAAGACATCCTAGCCAAAACGGTGAATGCTAGCTGGAAAAATTGGTCTCGAAGCTTGATGATGCTTTGTAGGCATATCGAACTGCCTTCAAGGCACCCATTGGCCTGTTACCATTTCAGCTGGTCTATGGGAAAGCTTGAAACCTACCAATAGAGCTGAAGCATAAGGCCTTATGGGCACTCAAAAGGTTGAATTTGAATTGGAAGGAAGCAGTAGAGCTGAGACTGGAGCAATTGAATGAGATGGATGAATTCCATCTCAGGGCATATAAATGAGTATATCTATATAAAGAAAAGATAAAAAAGTACCATGATTGGAGAATAGAGAAACGAGAATTCCAAAAAGGTGACTTGGTGCTTCTGTTCAATTCTAGACTAAAACTGTTCCCAGGTAAGCTGAAATCTAAGTGGTCAGGCCCTTTTAAAGTCAGTCAAGTCCACTCATCTAGAGTAGTGGAACTTAAAAACAAAGATGACAGTACCTTCAAGGTAAATGGGTAGTATGTTAAGCTCTATATTGGCCCGAAAGAATCGATAAAAAGTATCACCATTATCTCTCTCGATGAAGTCTAAAGTAATCGAGATACCGAAGTCATGCTGTGACGTTAAATTAGGCCCTGCATGGGAGGCAACCCATGACCACCAAGATTGATCCATTTCAGGTATACTCTAACCCTTAGTTTAGTTTTGCTTTGATTTTAAGTTGAGGGTATAGGGTAGTCTATTATTGTAACTTATTTTATCGTGACTAGGAGAAATACAAGTACAGAAAGTAGTTGACATGTTTTGATTGATGTTTGAACACCTCTTTGATGTTTTGTTTGCAAAACTGTGTGAATTATATTTACTTGTGACCATTGTAAATCTTGTTCTGGCATTAATTCTAGCTGCTTGACGATCATTGCTAAGCAATTGCATGAACTATATAAGTGATAGCCTGCGATATACTTGTGTGCCATGTGTGTGTGAGCAACTGCTTAATTCCCTCTATATGCTAAAACTAAAACTTACCTGGTTAGTCATACAATGGTTGAAGGGTAGGGGTTAGGAAAAGATCATAGGCCATTTTGTTGATTAACCTACTTTTAGCCTAAATAGCCTTCTCTAAGTACATAATACCCCTTGATCCATGTTTTGAGCCTAAATTGACCATTTATTTCTTATGACACCTTTCACCTTCCCATTTATACCATAATGAACCTATTTTGGCCCTGGTCCTCCTTGGACACTGTACACTTTGACCTAGGCAAACAACCTAAGTTGAGGGTACCTCTCATAGGGGTGCATTGTGTAAAATAAGTGTGAAGAAGGGTAGAATAAAAGAAAATGAATAAAAGTTGGGTGCTAATCTAAAAAAAAAGAGAAGTACCCAACTTGATATGTGTGATCAAGAGAAGAGAAAAGAGTAAGGTTAATAAATGAACCTCAAGAGAGTAGTGTAGTATCAAGGAGGCATAGTCACTCTAAATGTCCTTGAATATCAATCCAGCCCCAGCCTACATTACAAGACTAAATGAAGTTCTATAATGATCCTAGCTGGCCTATCTGAAGGTCTTAGTAATGAAAATAAGGACAAACCTATGGTACTTGGCATACACTGATTGGAACTTCATTTTGAGAGTGAGAGTGAGAGTCTTTTGGTGACCCCAATTTTTACATTGTTTGTTCCTTACATGAGAGGAGGGAGATTTCTTTATTTTGAGGGCACACTGGTATCGTTGCTAGCTACTTGCTTGTTTAGATTGTGTAGCATTGGTATATGAATGGTTGTGTGGTTAATATTGATGCCATCGCTTGAGTCCTTTGTGTTACATTATTGTTTTTCAATGGTATACACAGTTGGTTTTAATTGGATTGACCTTGGAGGTGGTAACTATGTCCTGAGCTTAAATGGAAAATTGGCTGTTGAATGTGCTATGTATTCTCTTAATTGGGCTGAGTTGCTTGAGGTCAAGCAATTGTTTTAAGTTGAGGGTGTTGATGTGTGAGCAATTGCTACACATTTAAGGCCTTTAACTGAGAATAATTCCAAAGTCTTAAGCAACTTTTGTCATTTTTGATTTTTTTTATATTTGATTTTATAGTTTAAGCTGATGAGATAGAGAACCAATAAGAATGGAAGCAAAGAAGTTAAAATCTAGAGAAATCTGAAGAGAAGTTTGGATGACGATATCTATGATAAGTCGTCAGCCCTATGATAGGCTATCACAGTTATCATCAGACTTAACCAGAGACTTGGCATGAGTTGAAGCCTTTGACGACATCTGGTGATAGGACGTCAAAAGTGTGATATGCCTTCATGAATATCATCATCCTTAACCAGAGAATTAGCATGAGTTGAAGCCTGTGATGATATCTTGTGATAAGGCGTTAGAGTTGTGATAAGGCATCAGGATCAGCGTCAGCCATAGGCAGAAATTATAAAAAGGAAAGAGGAGCTGACGACATCCATGATACGTCGTCAAACTCCTGATACGTCATCATCCACATCGTCAGCCTTAGGTGGAGCTTGTCAACATAGAAGAAAATCTGATGCCATTCCTGATAAGGCATCATACCCTTGATAAGGCGTCACCTAATGGCGTTACCTATCCGAGAAATTTACTTAAGTTGTTATTTTATTTCCTTAATTAGACTCAAATATAAATAGCACCTTTTAGGGTTTTGTAATGATGATTGACATATCTTGCAATATACGTTGTGCATAATTTTTCTCTCTCTCGAGTTCCAATATGCTCTAGAACATTATTGTTGTGAGAAGATTGTCGTTAATATTTTAGGAGTTTTGTATTAAGATTTAGCTCAAGTTACACTTCTTAATTTTCAACATCGTTGTAAGTTAATCTGGCCAACTATGAATTCAACTTGTGTACTTGTTTATTGCATCATGAGTGGCTAAACTCCATTAACCTGAATTATGGGATCTAGGGTTAGGTCTTGATAAGTTCCTAAGTATTCAAGATTCAATAGGTGGTAGGGTTTCTTAATAATTCTGAAGCTTTAATTAACGTTTGTTGGTTACAAACAATAGACACACCTGCTTTGATTTACTTAAGAAAGAAGTCAAATATAGTAGGAAGTGAATTATCAACAGGGACTTGGAAATACTTTATTTCATAATCAGTACTATAACAAGGCTGGTTAACCTGAGGTAAAATCTGGGTAATGAATAGAAATTTCTTAAGTCCGAGAGGATTAGGAAATTAAACACTTAAGTAGGTTGAGAGACATTTGAGCATAACATTAATAAAGATAGCTTGTTATCCTACCCACCATGAGAATCTTGAATCACCTTTAGCATCTGTCATGTACCATAAGCCCTAGTGAACATAATTCTAGTTATTTCATAAACTCTTCATTACAAACATCAAAATTAAAGTGACAAACAATTATTCATGAAACTTAAACCCCCCATTTCAGGAAACATTAAACTATCAGTGAATTAAATTACAAACAACTTAGGTTCATACCTTATTCCCTGTGGAATTCGACCCCAACTTAGTTGGGTTTTATATTGACAACAATTGCTTACACCCATTCAAGAGTGTAATTTGAGCGTTATAAAAGACTCGACTCACTTCCACCCAGTCTTGACTTTGCCAGATAGCACAGATGGGTTTGTATTTTATTATGATCCTTCTAGAGTTAGGCTGGGTTGTGTATTGATTCAGAGAGGCAAGGTCATATCCTATGTCTCTAGACAGTTTAAACCCCATGAAAAGAATTATACTACCCATGATCATGAGTTGGCAACTGTTGTCTTTGCCTTGAAAATTTAATGGCATTATCTTTATGGATTTCATGTTGATGTGTTCACGGATCACAAGAGTTTACAGTAGCATTCCCATAGAAAGACCTAAATCTTTATCATAGAAGATGGAGTGAGTTGTTGATAGATTACGATATGAGTATGTTGTATCATTTGATCAAGGATAATATAGTAGAAGATTCCCTTAGCAGATCGTCTATAGGTAGTGTTTCCCAAGTTGAACATAATAAGAAGAGTTTGTTCGTGAGGTCCATCAGCTCTCCAGGTTAGGAGTTCAGTTGGTTGATTCATTTAAAGGTATTAAATGGGTTCAGAATGGCGCAGAATCTTCATTAGTTGCAGAAGTAAAAGAAAAGCAGGACAATGATACTAGTTTGGTTAAGTTGAAGGAGGTGGTTAGAGCTCAAAAGGTGGAGGTTTTCTCCCAAGGGGGAGATGGTTTGCTTCGTTTTAAGGTATGCTATATGTTCTATGTGTTGATGGTCCGAGACAACATATTTTAGTAGAAGCACATGGTGCATGATATTCTATCCACCTCGGAGCCATTAAGATGCTGTGACTTGCAGGAAATATATTGGTGGAGAAAGATATTACCGAGTTTATGGCTAAGTGTGCATATTATCAATAGGTTAAGGTTGAGCACCAAGGGCCTAGTGGTATACTTCAAGAGTTTATCAGCCCCACTCGGAAGTAGGAGGTGGTGAATATGGATTTTGTGATAGGGTTGCCTCGTACGCATCGTCAACATTATTAGATTTGGGTCATTATAGATAGAATAACTAAGTTAGCTATTTCTTTCCAGTTCATACTTCATTTTCAGCTGAGGATTATGCTAGACTCTATCTTAGGGAGTTGGTGAAATTTCATGGGGTTCCGTTGTCCATTAGTTCAGATAGAGGTACTCATTTTACCTCTCACTTTTGTAAGGCTTTCCAGAAGGATCTTATGACCCAAGTTTACCGAAGTACGACCTTTTATCCTCAGATGGATGGCCAATAAAAGAGGACTATTCATACTTTAGAGGATATGTTGACGGTGTGTGTTTTTGACTTTAAGGATATCTGGGATGACAATTTACCTTTGATTGAGTTTGCCTACAATAATAGTTATCACTCCAGCATTTAGATAGCTTCATTTTAGGCTCTCTATGAGAAGAGATATAGATCTCCTATTGCTTGGTTCGAGGTATGTGAGGCTGCTTTGATAGGGCCATATTCGGTTTTTGAGGCTATGAAGAAAGTTTAGTTAATTCAAGAGAGGCCGAGGACAACCCAAAGTTGTCAAAAATCTTATGCGGATGTGAGAAGAAAAGATCTTGAGTTTGATTTTGGTGACTTGGTCTATCTAAAAATTTTGCCTATGAAAGGAGTGAAGAGATTTGGCAAGAAGGGGAAGCTCAGTCTTCGCTATATTGGCCCTTATTGAATTTTGAGCCATTTTAGGAAGGTAGTCTATGAGCTTGAGTTACCTGCAGATTTGGCATTCATATACCCAGTATTTCATGTTTCTTTGTTAAAGAAATGCATTGCTGATTCAAGCTTTGTTGTTCCTTTGGAAAGTGTGGATGTTAAGGATAGCCTTTCCTACGAAGAAGTCCCAGTCGAGATCCTTCATCGTCATATTCGTAGGCTAAGGAACAAAGAAGTTTCCTTGGTTAAAGTTATTTGGTGAAATCATTCCATTGAGGGAGCTACTTGGAAGTAGAAGCAAATATGAGAGTCTGGTATCCTCACCTTTTCTCCACGAATTCAAACTAATCTTAAGGTAAT
This sequence comes from Capsicum annuum, assembly GCF_002878395.1. Lineage (NCBI taxonomy): Eukaryota > Viridiplantae > Streptophyta > Magnoliopsida > Solanales > Solanaceae > Capsicum > Capsicum annuum. The sequence continues at coordinate 63,375,739 of NC_061122.1, forward strand.
ATTTTTCCCTAGGTTGACTCTTTTCATTCTGTACTTCAGCTATATAACTATTCTCTTGTCACAACATACATTCGTGAAATTAGTTCAGACCATGTATCTTGTACCATTTCTTAGATCCAGTTATTGGATCATGTTTCAACTTATCAATATTTAGTATAGAATCTTAGTCTCCTTAGTATCTCAGCTTAATCAATTTCATTCGAGAATGAATGTTTCAAAGGGGGAGATAATGTAACACCCCACATTTTTGAGCTAGACTTTGAACCATCATTCCTATATGCATAAACTCTAATACCATGCTTTACATTTGAATACATGTGTCATGAACTTTATCCTAGTGTGTGAAGTGCTTTTGAGGTGAAAAATAGTCATAGAAATCACTTAGAGCAAAGTTGAGCTAAGAACCTCTGATTCGACCAAGTTTTTGTATTTAATTCTACAGGGGTTAACTATAAACATGTATAACTTTCTATATATGTGGAAGTTTTTGGCTCAAGACCCACCAAATTATATATAATTGAATTATCTTTCCAATGATAAAAATTTTGCCTTAATCTGATTCCCGAGAAAAAAGTTATGGCCTTTTTCGTGAGAGGCAGTAAAGGTCCGGGATTTTGCCGCGGTGTGCCGGTATCTTAACGAGATAAGGGGCGCGATACATTGCTCTCTCAATGAGATAAGAGACATAACACAGAGCTTATTCCCCCTCCGTTTAGCTTCTTAAGGGACAAGGGGTAGTTTGGTCCTTTCCTCTCAACCTTTAACGTCCAAGGCATGAATTATAACACCCAAACGGGCATTATTTTCCCATCTTCTTCAAATCAACTCGTAAAAACCCTCCCCTTTCCCAAAAAATATAATCTAAGATTCTTCTCTCAAGAAAACAAGTATTCAATCTTAAATTTCAAGATTTCTTAAAGAATCCATTTAATTAAGGTATGTGGGGTTTTGAACAAGGGTAATCTTTCACCCTTGTGCCCAAAGTGCATAGTTTTAAGATTTAATCTACTTGTTTTGAATTGGGATTCATACCCAAATTGCTATATTCTTGAAGTATGTTACTACTATGATATTGAAAACTTAACCATATCAAGAATTGCCTATATTCATATTTTACTTGTAAGATTCATATTGTTATTTTGATTTCATCATCTTGACTTGATATTGTTGAAAGATTTTAATGTGATCATTCAGCACGAAGTTTTGTTTTTAATTCCCATGAATTTTAAGCCCTAAGTTTAAATATTGAGTTTACAATAAGATTATGCACTTAAGCTCTATTGACAAGTTTTATATCATGATTGAAAGAAAAAATTGATCTTTTGATCTTAAGATAAGATATGAAATCCACATTTGTTCATCTTAACTATAATTTAAAGAAATAGATTCATAAATACTCTTCACCCTATAAACCCTTATGCTATTTTAAGGTGGATTTACTAAAGTATGAGCATATAAGTAACGTGGGAGTAGTATTTAGCACCAAGTTAGGTATGAGTCCGAGGTCACATTCTCCATAACTATTTGCCACCGTAGGGTTAAGTCCCAATATGGGTTAAGTATAGTAATCATTAAGTTAAGGTTCTAATCTGATGGGAAGGGTAGAACAACTCTCCCTAACGTGGGTAAGATGTTAGACTCCATGATAGCTCACATGGTTTATGTATGTTAGAAGAACCTCCCTAAGAAAGTATAATAAGCCAGGTTTATAAAAACTAAGTGTTGTGGCTCATGAAGATTATTCTTATGATTCATTACTCATGTTTAAGATTTTGTAGTCTCTGTTCTATTCAAGTTAAGGGCGAGTCATTTACACTTGGTATGCATTATTCAAAAGTGTATGTGTATATTAAATTATTGTTTTACTTATGCATCCACCCCCACATACTTAGTACATTCTAGAGTTACTGACCCACGTATATGTCTATGTGCTACATTGTCTTATAATATTGGATTTGGTGCTCAGTTCCTGTAGAATGATTGATTACGGGCATCGCCATCTTCATCCACTTTTGGTAAGTCTTCATAGTTTGAGGACCTAGCTTATTAGACTTTGATTTTGATGAAGTGTTTCAGTTTGTAGTTTTCTATTTATGTTCGAGTCTCCTGGGGTCTGTTCCAGTGGTTCTCTAGTTTGAAGTAGAGGCTTGTCCAACAATTTTCGTTTTAAGTTCAAAAGTGCAAGTTTTAAGGACTTTCAAGATAAATATTTTCAATTTAGATATTAAAATCAGTTATCTTCAGATTTCATACGTCAAGTTTACTTTTATCATGAGCTCCAAGTTTAGAAGACTTAAAGGGTTAGCTTGGAACTATTTGTAGTCTTCAGCACCGTGTGACGTCTAGGGGGTACTTTCGGAGCATTACATAATCAGACATCTCCACAAGTAGCCTCAGTTTCTCAGCCTGATGCTTCTATTACTGGTAATTCTTTTGCTTGTGTTTCTTCATCTAGTACTCTTGAATCATGGGTCATGGACTAGTGATATCAAACTTCATATTAGGGGCTAAGGAGGGAGGAACAATGGCTCCAGACTCAGTAGGTTCAACATAACCCATAATTTCATCATCCTCTTCATATGGGTCTAAGTGCTGATATGCCAGAATAAATGGAGCTCTGCCTCTCTGAATTTGATGATCAAAAACCTTTCTAGGCCTGACTAGTCCACCTTGCTGAGCTAACTCTGCCTTTACAACAAGTCTAGTATATTCTTCTTTTCTACATTCTTGCTCTAATAGTTGTTGTAACTGTAAATCTGTAATATTCTATTGATCTAATAGAGCACGTGGGAGTTTCCCATTCAGATCCACGGGTGGGGATATTTAGCCCCTTCATAAAATTTTCCTGACATCCTTCTCGGTGTTTGAAGGATTCTCTTTGGTTCTGGATCAAAAGGGAGTAAGGTATTTCCTCTACTCCAAGTACTTGGCATACACCGGCATATGCCAAAGGAAAAACAAAAATTAAAAACCTATGAACTTTACCAACTTAATTCACTACTCAAATCGTCTTCCCAGTCAATGACGCCAAAATTAGATGTCACCCAAAACTACACTCCAATTAGAATTATAATGCAGTCGATTGAAAATATAATAATCCAACTAGGTTGGGGTTAATCCCACAGGGAAAATGTGAACAACTGCTTGAATTGATGTAATCTGTGAGAAGTGCAAGAAAGTAAATAGGGGGATTGTAATATCTATTGCAAGTAGTAACCAAACTCTTGAGTGCTTTTGAGTTGTAGATAATATGAGACGAACACTAGGTTTGTGTTTTCCCTAGCTTATCAACTCCATAAATTTTTTTTGATCAACCCAACTGTTCTGTTGTTCTACATGCAAAGTCTACAAGATAGGTATTATCAGCCGCCTAGTAAGTGTGAAGATAAATTTCACCCTTTACCGAGTAAGTCTTAGGGTGCCGCTTTGTTTCTCCTTATCACAGGGTAGGATCAAGTTATTATATAAGATGGCAGGAATTAAACGGTAGAGGTACATCCCAAATAACTATCCTAATATTCTTTTCCCAATCACAAGCTCCCTTGTGGGGATGGATGCAAATATAGGCTATCTCGAGTTACTGCAGATACTTGAGATTAATTGTCGCGAAGAAGATTAAGATACATGCAGAATCCCTAGAATAGATAAGTTTCACACTTCCTCTACGTAGCTAATCTACTAGGGTTCTCACAACCCTAGTCAAATATATTAGCCACTCATGTTTGTGCAAGAAACCATGATTCTCAATGAAGAACACATAAAATCCATTTCACAATAATAAGATGATTAAACTCCAAAGTCTTTAATTGAATAAACCCTAAAATCTCAAGAACAATTGTAAAATTATTTTAATAATATGTAAAAGAGTGTAAAATAACATAACCTAATAAAATATAAACCCTAGGATATTTATAGTAGATCAAAATAACATTAAAATCCTAATAAAAATGAGAAAGATTAAGTTATGTCTGCAGTCGGTACGACTCGGTATTCACTCGTATCAGCATCATATGAGTCATACCCTGCCTTCTCGTATCCGTTCCAGTGTCTTATCTCCTAAGGCTTCAACTTTATATCTATCTTTGTACTTCTTCTTATGAGTCAAACTTGAGTGTACAACTCGTGTCCTTCACTCGTATCCACTTGGGACTTTTGTCTTTCCAAGATTTGGACACTAGTTTGTATACGACATCCCTATATGAGCTGTACTCAAACTTTTGACTCGTATACTTTTGACACATCAATATTTGAACAGTAGCTTAGGTTCTGTTATGCTTATAACTTCTCTGAACGACTCATATCCTATCTTATAACTTAGATACTTGAGTCGTATCTTCCCCATACTTGGCTTTATAGGTACACCTTTGGTTCTGTTGTGAGTACGATTCAGTATACGAGTCATATCGGATAGGTACGATTCAAGAACTGACTTGTATACTACTTAAAGTTGGTCTTTTTCAGGTCTTTTTCTTCTTTTTTCATTCAAACACTATTGTAGACCTATATTTCCTACAGTTCACATCAAAGTGTATCATATACAACAAAATATCCTAAGTTCACACATAACTTTGCAGTTTTAAGCATCGAAAGTATCGTGTTTCCACGCCCATCAATAACCTCAACTTACACTTTTGCATATCCTCAGGCAAATAAAACCAAATAACTATTTTCTAGCACAAAGATGATGCTTAAACAGGAAGTTCTTAAGCTACCTATGGCAGTGATTTTGAACTTAATTTAAATCTTGTTGTTCTCCCCTACTTCTAACTTTCAAAACTCAACTGTGTATAACCATTTAGCACAAAGATAAACATGAGGGAATCCGATGATGTCATTATATTAGCGAAAGACAATCAAGCATCGTTTTACATTACATTCATCAAATAACCTAGCAACCTAGCAACCTAGCAACATGGCCCATGTGCGCTCACAATCAAAGAAATCCCATTCACTCTTCTTTTGGATAAATCAATCTATTAAGCGATATAAAAAATGACTCTCTCCCTCATAAAGAAGTACCACCGGTGTATGCAGAATACTATAGGCTTGCCCTTATGCTCTTTTCCAACATTTTTAGACAATTATGATAAGATCACTATAGGACTTTATTTGGATTGTAATGTATGCTTCGGGCTGGTATGATATCTTTTGGGATTCATTTAGTGACTACACCTCCTGGACACTACGCTTTCTTGGGGTCCAATCTTTTCTTACTTCTTTTATCTCCGCCCTTATGTTTCCTTTTTATCTTTTAAGTACATTCTAATTAGGTAAGGTGTGGAGTTCTAGCACTTGTTTTTTTTATCTCTTTTTTTTTTCTTTTGATTTTCAACTTTTGTTTCTTTTCTTTTCACCACACCTTTTCAGGTTTCAACTATTTTTCTTCTACCCATTTTCTTTATACTCGGTTTTCTCTTACGCACCCCTATTATAGCCACCCTCAACTTAGGTAATTTGCCTGATTGAAGTGCACAGCGTCCACAGGAGTACCAGGGATAAAACAAGTTCATTATCAATTAATCAGGAAGGTGATAGGTGTAATGAGTAAAATTGGTCTATGAAGGCTCAACTATTTGGATCAAAGGGGATTCATTCGTTCGGTTAGGGCATTTGAGGCTCAACTAGTCTGACAAAAAAAGGCCTGTGATCATCTCTTACATAACTATCCTAGAACTAAGTAAAAGCAATCGGGCAAGTTCTAGATTCTAACACACCCAAAACTCAGTATATCTCACTCATACTTGCACAGGGCTATATTACTAAGCACTAGGTATCCAACTGTGCAACTATTTTTCCTTAAATGTTCTATCCCTAATTCTAATGCCATTTTCAGATTCGCAACAGTCTCACACAAGTATACGAATCACACAATTATTAAAGCAAAATTTTTCGAAGGGGGCTTAACTTTTTTTGATTTAAACACAACTTTTCACAATAGCATTTCAAAACAGTAGTGTTTCAACAATTACAATTAAAAATCAAAACAAAATCACGCAATACAAAAATCAAAACAAAATCTTTCAATACAACTGAAATTTTTTCAAAATCCTCCAAAATTAGAATAAAAAATAATCTGCTACCATGGTACACTGATCTACTCCCTATTTCAACTGCCTGCATCAAACCTGCAAGTCATAATAGATTTTCAGTTTTAGCTACAAATTTCTTTTCTGCTACTCCTAAATTTTTTGAAATAAACCTCACCCCCAACTAGAGATTGTTGCACTGTCCCCAGTGTTACAAAAATTTAAATAGAGTAAGGATAAATGTCATAACTAGGTGCTTAAGGAACCATCTCAACAATATCAACACTTGGGCCCTTTGTTTTGGTCCCACTCTCATCAGCTACCGTCCCATCAATCGGGACTAAATCAACAGTAGACGGGGGAATAACATCAACCCCTACAGTATCAACAACTGGAGCTCTCGATCCACTAGCTCCTATGGCCATCTCTTGGACTCTTTTCTCGTGGTCCAGCTCATCCTGAATACTCTTAGCTCAACCCTCTTCTCAGCTTCTGTGGTTTCCTTCTTTTTTCTCTTTTTCTCATGTCTTTGCTCTCTGGTCTCCACTATGAGTGAATGAACCAGGTCTTCCCAAATATTAGGCATATGGACAATTAGAATTACAGTCTCTACAATGGGCTCAACAGCCATCGGTCTCTCATAAGGCTCTGAGACCATTTTTTTTATTTTTGGCTACCTCAATTCTTATATCAGCAATATTTGGTATCTGCCTTCTACTCAACTGCCGAGTGATCCTTGAATCAAAAGTATCTAGTCGCCCTTGGCCTCACCTATCCTGCTCCTCAAATTTTCTATCAAGCTAATTTCTCACTCCTCCTTCTATGTGACCTAACTTTACATCAAGTGTAGCTAATTTGGTCATAACCTTATTCCATGTAGCTTGAGGGTATATTTCTTTATCTATTGTGAGGCCACCCCTGGGCCTCCTACAACCCAGACTGTATTTAAGCCATTCGAAATAATCTATTCGATAATCCACCTAAAAATGACCATTTTATCTTCAGAACGCAACATTCTCTTGGTTATCTTCTTCATCTCTTCCATCCTGAATTCCATCTCTGCTGTGTTAGCCAAAGCCTGATATTCTATCCCATATAAGAATCTTCTAATAGTATAGGGAGAAATATCAACCCGAACTCCACAAATCATAAGTGAGGTACTAGGATCGCCTCCCTTTCATAACTGGCCTTGTGGATATTGCCTCTACTGCTCACCTTGATATGCTAGGTAGAACTCATGAACAAGGACTTTACTGTATTTTTTGGGTGCTCTCGTCATCTGTTCAAACCTGTACTGTCAAAATCACTTTTCAAACTTAGGTAACCCTGACATCTCTGTGGTAGTCATTCTTCTCTATGGATATAGTACCCTTTTTATATTGCCACCCAAAAGTCTGAATAACCCACTACTAAATATATTCTACATTCTGGGGTAAACCGATCATTCAATGATGGGAACAGAGGCAGTGGTAACAGCAAGTGGTGGATCCTGTTGGGTTATTAGTGGTATATTATTCATATCCTCCACAGTTTCAGCATACTCAGAATTTACCTCTTCCAAACTGGATTTAGTCTCCTTATCATTATCATCAATATTATCATTATAAGAAGGTAGTTGAGGTGTATGGGGAGGATATACATTAGGATTCTTCCTTCTTGGGCCCTTTGGGGGTGATTCTGAATTTTGGAGAACTACCTTCTCTCTCTTAGCTTTTGCAGTTGCCTTTCCTTTTTGTGCTAATTTCTTTGTGAAGGTTCCATCATATATTTCCCCACTGCTTTTATATAATGTCTCATACTCGGAATCACTGTATTCCGCACTAGCAATTTGTGCTTGTTTAGTTTTTTTCTTTGCAACTTGCTTGGATGAGGAAACGTTCTTGGGAAGCATGGTTCTTGATGCTTGAAGAGGTTGAGTACTCGATTTCAATGTTCATTTCTTCCTAATTTGAGTTTGAATCACACAAATTGAAAGATTTGGAGTTTTTGGTAGTTTAATCAAGTTGAAAACACATTGTTTGCAGATTAATGATTGAAATTAGGGTAAAGAATAAAGTGGGTACGAGTAGTTTCAATCAGGTGCCCGATCATGTATCTTTTTTTCTTTTAATTAAAGAGTTGGGCTGGGTCAACCCAATATTTGACCTAGTGATCATGGGTATGAGTTCTGTATACGACTCATACCTAGGCTTATGGGTCATTTCTTTTACTCGTATAGCCCTGGGACTTACCTTGGTTTCTGTAGTAGGTACAATTCAAGGTGATGAATTGTACCTTGATTCTAAAAATCGTATCCATTCCAAAAACTTTTACTTGATTCTAATTTTTCTCCCAGGTTACTATGAATCCTACTCACGAGTCATACCATATAGATACAACTTATAAAGAATCCGTATGACTACTTTTAACCTTCTCTTGGTTTTGTTTGCATTCCTTAGTCCCGCACTTGAACAAACATATTACCCTATAAAAGAAATAAGTACAAAAACATGGGTTGCCTTCCAAGCAGCGCTTGATTTAACATCATTGCACGATGGCTAAGTTGGATACTCAGATTTCACTAACAAGCCCCATGGGTTGCCTCCCATGCAGTGGTTGATTTAACATCGCGGCACGATGCAATTTCCTTGATTACTCAGCCTCCATCAAGGTCAATCTTAGATACTTCATTCACGCCCTCTATATTTCCTATGTAGTGCTTCACTCTTTGTATGTTTACCTTGAACGAGCGATCACCATCCCTCTTTAGTTCTAAAGCACCATAGGGGTAAACTCTTATAATAGTGAATAGACCGTGCCACCTTCACCTTAGCTTACCTGGAAACAAATGGAGCTTGGAATTATATAGTAGCACTTGGTTACCTTTTTCAAATACCCTCTTCTTAATCTTGCGGTCGTGATGCAACTTCATATTTTCTTTATAAAGTACTAAACTTTCGTATCCCTGGAGACGGAATTCATCCAAATCATTGATGCTATTCAACCTTGACTTTGCTGCATCCTTCCACTCTAGATTTAGCTTCTTTAACTCCTATAGTGCTTTATGCTAAAGATCAATTGGTAAATGTAAAGCTTTGCCATACATAAGCTGATAAGGTAAAGCACCTATGGGGGCTTTGTAAGCTGTGTGATAAGCCTACAATGCACTATCCAACTTTCTTGGCCTATCAGTCATATTGGCATTCACAGTCTTTGCCAATATGGACTTGATTTCTCTATTATATACTTCAACCTGTCTACTAGTCTGCGGATGATAGGGTGTTTCCACCCTATGGTTCACTCCATATTTTTCCAGCAGACTTTTGAATATGTAATTGCAGAAATGTGACCCTCTGTCACAAATAATAGTACGTGGCATACCAAATTGAGAAATGACATTCTTTCGCAAAAATGGAGTTACATTACGAGCTTCATTGTTAGGAAGCATAACTACTTTCACCCACTTTAAAACATAGTTTAAAATTATAAGTATGTATTTCATGCCAAACAAACTCACAAAAGGTCCCATAAAATCTATACCCCATACATCAAACAGTTTTAATTTTAAAATTAAAGTCATAGGTAGTTCATGCCTTCTAGAAATAGTACCTTATCGCTGACATTGATCACAAGCAAACACGAAATCATAAGCATCTTTACATATGGTTGGCCAATAGTAGCCGCATTGCAGAATTTTGTGAGCTGTATGGGCCCCTCTATGATGATCCCCAACTGTTGATAAATGATAAGGTTCAAGTATGCTCATCATCTCCGCTTTAGGTATACACCTACGAATGATTCCATCTGCATAAATTTTAAGTAGGTAAGGCTCATCCTAGAAAAATTTCCTTACCTCATGCATGAACTTCTTCCTTTGCTGATATAAAAGATCTTCTGGGACTAGATCACTGGTTAAGTAATTTGCATAGTCTGTAAACCATGGAATTAGATCTTAGGAAGCTACCAATATCCGTTCATCTAAAAAAATGTGATCAATCTCCAACCTAGTAACAACCTTCTGCATCGCTTCCTCCGCTAGTCTAGACAAGTGATCTATAACTTGATTTTCTATGCCTTTTCTATCCGTCAACTCAAAGTCAAATTCTTACAACAACATAACCCACCGAATAATCCTAGGCTTTGCATTTTTTTAGCCATTAGGTACCACAATGCTGCATGATGAGTATGCACAATCACCTCTGTCCCAATCAAGTAAGATCTAAGCTTTTCAAAAGCAAAAACAATTGCCAATAACTCTTTCTCTGACACGGTATAGTACTTTTGAGAAGGATTTAGTGCCTTAATATTATAGTAGATGGGATGAAAGATCTTTTCTTTCCGTTGCCTAGTACAAACCATAAGGCCAATCAACTAGTGTCAAACATATCTCAAAAGGTGAAGATCAATTGAGAGACACAATGATTGGAGTAGTCACTAACTGCTCTTTTAGGCTTTCAAAAGCCTTCTTACATACATCATCAAAATTAAATTTTACCTCTTTCTCAAGAAGCCTGCAAAGAGGATTAGCAATCTTCGAGAAGTCCTTGATAAATCGCTTGTAAAAACCTACATGCCCCAAAAAACTTTGAATTCCCTTCAAAGAAATTGAGAAGGCAATCTTTCAAACACCTCAATATTTTCTCGATCAAACTCTATAACGCTCTTTGTGATCTTGTGCCCAAGAACATTTCCTTCATTGACCATAAAATGACACTTCTCCTAATTAAGTAATATGTTGCATTCTTCACACCTTTGGAGAGAATTTGCCAAGTGCTATAGGCAGTCTTCAAAAGCATCACCAACAACTCAAAAATCATCCATGAACACTTCGATGGTGTCTTCGACCATATCAAAGAAAATTGGCATAATACATCTCTGAAATATGGCTATACTATTGTATAGCCCAAATGGCATGCACTTACATGAAAAATTCCCATAAGGACATGTAAAATTCATCTTCTCTTTGTCCTCAGGTGTAATATTAATATGATTATAAACTGGGTACCCATCAAGAAGATAGTACCATCCTCTGCCTGCCAACCTGTCTAACATCTGATCCATAAAGGGCGTAGGAAAATGGACTTTCTGAGTCCATGCATTCAATTTTCTATAATCCATGCACACTCTCCATCCAGTGACTAGCATCATAGGCACTAGAACATTCTTCTCATTAGGCACCACAGTAATTCCTTATTTCTTTAAAACACATTGTATCGGACTGACCCATTTGCTATCAGTACTAGCATCCAACAATTTGATTATTTCTTTCTTCACCACCTCCTATATAGGAGGATTGAGTCGAGACTGATGTTCAATAGATAAAACACATTCTGGTTCCAATTGTATTTTATAAGTACACAAACTAGGTAAAATACCTACAATATCTGTAATGGATTATCCAATAACCCTCTTGAAGTTTTGCAATACTGCCAATAATACTTCTACTTCTGAATGTCTCAAATTAGCTACAATAATAACCGAAAAATTGTTGTTGGCCCCTAAAAATACATATCAGAAATAAGATGGGAGGGCCTTCAAATCTAACACCAGTGGTTCCTCAATGGATGGGTGAGCAGGTGGAGTAGTTCTATTCTTTAAGTCTAAATCAAGCTTCTTTGGTGCAAAATTATAACTGCTCCCATATAGTGCACTTACTAACTCCTCATACTCCTCGATACCATCAGAGTCTAAATTTATGATTATAGCTGCCAATACTTTAACTCCTGGCCTCTCTTCAATAGGAACAACTGCATCAGAACTATCATCCCATAGAGTTATTGATCAACATCATGGAATGAATCTACCTCCTCATCATATACATCAATTAAGGATATCACTCTTAATTTGTTAGGCTGCTTCATAGATTTGCATACGTTAAATGTCACCTGTTCATCATTGAGCCTTAATATCAGATGTACTTTCTCCAAATTAATCAATGTCTTACCTGTAGCCAAGATAGTGTTCCCAAAATAATTGGTACCTGAAAGTCCACTTTACAATCTATTATAACAAAATCAGCAGGAAACATAAAAGAAGACACTTTTACCAAAATGTCATAAAAGTGCCAACAGGCTTCTTTACTATTCTGTCAGCCATCAGTAGTTTCATGGTAGTTGGTTTGGGAGCTCCCAAACAGCTTGAATATAGAGAAGGTCATGAGGTTGATGCTAACCCCCAAATAACATAATGCTCGAGTGAATTTAAAAGACCCAATAGTACAAGGTATTATGAAAGCACCAGGATCCTCCTTCTTCTCTATCAAAGATCTAGTAACTACAACACTACAATGATTAATATTGTCGACTGGATCATAACTGACTAACCTCTTCTTGGTAATTAAATCCTTCATGAATTTTGCATATCATGGAATCTTCTCCAATGCCTCTACAAGCAGTATGTTGACAGTCAACTCTTTTAACATAGATAAAAATTTTTGATACTTACCATCTTCTTTTTTCTTTTTCAACCTTTGTGGATAAGGAAGAAGGGGTGTTGAACTTCAGCACAGACTCTGAAGCCTTCTCTTCTCCTTGTTCTACTTGCTACTTCTCCCTTCGTCAACAAACTTATCATCAATCTTCTGCTCCTCAACAGTGTGTACAGGTGAACTTGTAGTAATTTAACTACTCTGAGTGATAATGGCATGGCATTAGCTATAATTTATAGAGTTTACCACTGTATTTCTTGGAAGAGTTCCAAGCTGTTTCCAATTTACTATGGCTGACATCTGATAAAGTTGTTGCTCCAAATGGTTGATTGCTATAACATGTGACTCAACTTTCTGGTTCAATCTTGACAGATCATCTTTGATATCCTTTAGGCAGTTCTCTTGACTTTCTTGTCCTTTGACCAACTTACACAAAAGGGTCTTTGTATCTCGATTACTTGAGGGAATATACTTGTCACTTATCTCCTTACAGTCATCTTTACGCTGCCAATCACCATCTCTTTCTATACTCCTATATTTGTGTCTATCATTATAATAGTTTCGACCTTGATTCCCTTACCCTTGGGCTTGGATATCTGCCAATCTAAAATCAAGATACTTTGCCTCTTCTTCTGATTTAATCTCAAATGGTTTTGAAGTAGACCCCTCTGTCGCAACTGCAGTCACCTTCTCAACATTCATTGATGCAAATTTCTTTATAAGCAACCTAATATCTGTACGAAGCTTTGCAACCTCTTATGCTACCATATCATTCGCTTCTCCATAAGTGTTTGTTTCTTTAATAACATATGTACCACCACCATGTTTTGAATCTCTATACTGTAGATACTTGAGATTAATTGTCACAAAGAAGATTAAGATACATTCAGAAGCCCTAGAAGAGATGAGTTTCACACTTCCTCTATGTAGCTAATCTGCCAAGGTTCCCACAACCCTAGTCAAGGATATTAGCTGCTCATATTTGTGCAAGAAACCATGATTCTCAATGTAGAACACATATAATCAATTACACTAGAATAAGATGATCAAACTCCAAAGTCTTTAATTTAATAAACCCTAAAATATCAAGTCGTACCCTACCTTTTCATATTTGTATCATACAAGTCATACCTTACCTTCTCGTATCCATTCCAATGTCTCATCTCCCAAGGTTTCAACTTTCTATTTAGCTTATGACTTCTTCTTATGAGTCATACTTGAGTGTACGACTCATGTACTTTACTCGTATCCACCTGGGAATTTTGTCTTTCCAACCTTTGAGTACTTCTGAAACTTCAATCTTTTAATAGTAGCTTAGGTTCTGTTATGCTTACGAATTCTCTGTATGACTTGTATCCTGTTTTACAACTCAAATACTTGATTCGTATCTTCCCCATACTAGGCTCTACAGGTTGACCTTTGGTTCTGTTGTGAGTAAAATTTAGTATACGAGTCGTATTGGATGGGTACGATTTCAAATCTGACTCATATACTACTCAAAGTTTGTCCTTTTCAGGTCTATTTCTTCTCTTTTTATTCAAACACTATTGTAGACCTGTTTTACCTGAAATTCATACCAAAGTGCACAATATCTAACAATATATCCTATGTTCACACATAACTTCGTAATTTTAAGCATCAAAAGTGTCGTGTTTCCATGCAACATCAGCAGCCTTCCAAAAGCTTTAGCGGAGAGCGCTTTTGTGGCCTTCTACGAGCTTTATTGGTCATGTCCAGATTAGTGTGTGGTTCTTTAATTAAAAGTTGGCCGCTAAAGCACAAGTCGCTTTAGTGATAGCTGGTCCATTTTAGTAGCCTGCCACATAAGCGTAGGTACCGCTTTAACGGCACTTAGTCACTTTAGCGTTAACAGATAAAGAGGCCTAGTTCCTACTTTAGCAGCACCTGGAGCCTTATAAATTCCCCACTTTGCCCATTTGCTCCTATTTTTCACATATTTTCAAGAGTGTAGATCCATAGAAAGTGTGGAAGCTTCGGGGAAACAAGATTAGGTAATTTTGGGGTGTTCATAAGTTCGAGTAACGTGTTTCTTTTGCAAATTTTTCAAAAGTTTTCTTCAATCCCTTAGTTAATTTCTTTATTAATTCTCAAAATCTCTAAAATATTGGTGGGTTGATTTTAGCACTATTTGAGTTTGGAATTCACCCATTCTTGAGGGCAAATATTCCTAGCATAGAGGCTTCATTGACGGGTTTGAAAGAGCAGTTCTACAAGTAGGCTGCACATGGCATTTTTACATTATTTTATTGCCAAAGCACAAAATGAAATATGTATATCATTATTCTCATATTGATGAGTATATTATTATTTTAGATAGCATGACATCTTACGGAAGCTCTTTGGAAGGGAAATTCATCTATTTAGCGGATTTCATCGGGCATCTTTGTCATCAAGGTAGGTTAGGTTTACCCTTCTCTTAGATTGAGCTTATTCGTAGTATACTTATGATAATATGTTCGATAGGGTTAGGAATTAAGTTTTGAAAGAGTAATTATTTTAAATGGGGACTTTTATGGTCAAATTTTTTGTATTCGATTCTACAAGGGTCAACTTTAAACGTGTATAACATTTTATATTCATGGAATTATTTGGATCAAGATGATCTAAATTATAAATAATTGAATTATCTTTCCAACTATACCAATTTTGCCTTAATCCAATAATCGAGCAAAAAGTTATGGCCTTTTTTGTGAGAGGTAGTAAGGGTTTGCGATTTGGCCGTGGTGCGTCGGTCTCTCAATGAGATAAGGGGCACGACACTTTGCTCTCACAATGAGATAAGGATGCGACACATTATATTTTAGCTTCTTAAGGTTCAAGGGCCACTTTGGTCCTTTCCCCTCAATCATAAACATCCAAGACACGAATTATAACACCCAAAAGGGCATTATTTGCCCATCTTCTTCAAATCAACTCATGTAAAAATCCTCCCTTTTCCCAAGAACAATATTCCAAGATTTTTATTTTAAGAACAAAAGGATTCAAGCTTAAATTTCAAGATTTCAAGAATTTGTTTAATTAAGGTATGTGGGATTTTGAACAAGGGTAATCTTTCACCCTTGTGCCCAAAGTGCATGGTTTTAAGATTTAATTTACTTGTTTTGAATTGAGATTCATACCCAAATTACTACATTCTTGAAGTATGTTACTACCATGATATTGAAAGCTTTAAGTACATCAAGAATTGCCTATATTCATGTTTTAATGGTAAGATTCATATTGTGATTTCAATTTCATCATCTTGACTCAATATTGTTGAAAGATTTTAATGTGATCATTAAGCATGAATTTTTTTATTAATTTCCATAAATTTAAAGTATGAATTTTAAGCCCCAAGTTTAAATATTGAGTTTAAAAAAGATTATGCACTTAAGCTCCATTGACAAGTTTTATATCAAGATTGAAAGTAAAGAATGATCTCTTGTTCTTAAGATATGAAATCCAGATTTGTTCATCCTGACTATGATTTAAAGAAAGAGATACATAACTGGTTTTCCTCCTATAAACCTTTATGCTATTTTAAGGTGGATTTCCTAAAGTATGAACATATAAGTATCATGGAAGTAGTATCTATCATCGAGTTAGGTATGAGTCCAAGGTCATATTCCCCAGAACTACGTGCCACCATAGGTTTAAGTCCCAATATGTGTTAAGTATAGTGATCACTAAGTTAACATTCTATTTCGATGGCAAGGGTAGAACAACTCTCCCCAACATGGGTCTGATGTTGAACTCCATGATAGCTCACATAGGTTATGTTGTCTAGAAGAACTTCCCTAAGAAATTATAATAAGCAAGGATTTTTAAAAACTAAGTTTTATGTCTCACAAAGATTATTCTTATGCTTCATTACTCATGTTTAAGATTTTGGAGTCTTTGTTCTATTAAAGCTCAAGGTGAGTCATTGACACTTAGCATGCATTATTCAAAGGTCTATGTGTATATTGAATTATTATTTGACTTATGAATCCACCCCCACATACTCACTACATTTCAGAGGCACTAACCCACGTATATGTCTATGTGTTAAATTTTCTTATAATGTAGGTTCTGGTGCTCAGTTCGAGCAGCACGATTGACTATAGGCATCGCCATCTACATCCCGACTTTTGGTGAGTCCTCATAGTCTGAGGACCCAGCTTACCAGACTTTGATTTTGATGAAGTGTTTCAGTTAGTAGTTTTCTATTTATGTTCAAGCAAGCGGGGGTCTGTCCCAGTGGCTCTCTAGTTAGAAGTAGAGTCTTGTCCGACTATTTTTGTTTTAATTTCAAAAGTGTCAGTTTTAAGGACTTTCAAGCTAAATATTTTCAATTGAGATGTTAAATCCGTTATCTTCAAATTTCATATGTCAAGTTTACTTTTATCATAAGTTCCAAGTTTAGAAGGCTTAAAGGGTTAGCTTGGGACTACTCGTAGTCTTGAGTACCATGTGATGTCAAGGGGGTACTTCCATGGCGTTACATAAGCAGATATCTCACACAAGTAGCCTTGGTTTCTCATCTTAGTGCTTCTATTTCTTGTAATTCTTTTGCTTGTGTTTATTTGTCTAGTACTCTTGATTCATGGGTCGTGTACTCAGGTACTTCTGATTATTTTTCTAGTAACAAGTCATTTATGTTTGATATTATTTATTCACAATCTCTTCCTACTATTACTTTAGCCAAATGGAACCAAATAAAATCAAAAGGAGTTAGACAATCCAAACCCATATCTTTCGTCACTCTAGACTCCAATCTTTATGTCCATGGTTGTCCTTTTAATCTTCCATCTCTTAGTTGTTTGACGCATGCCCTATTGTAGTTTAACTTTTTTTGATGTTTTTTTTCTAATGCAGGACTACAGTACAGCCAAACGATTAGCACAAGACATGAATCATAAATTCTTTACCATCTTACCTCTTTAAATTCCTTCACAATATGCTCCGTTACATACCCTTTATACTTAATTTACAAACTTTTGGGACATCCAAGTCTATCCAAGCTACAAAAGATGGTACCAAGTTTGTCTAGTTTATCCATATTAGATTGTGCATCATGTCAACTTGGGGAACACACATGTGTTACTTTTTCATGTTGTATTAAGAGTCTATTTTCTCATTAGTTCATTATGATGTTTGGATTCCTAGTAGAGTTAGTTCTCCCTTAGGTTTTCATAGTTTTGTTTGTTTCTTTGATGATTTTTCAAGATGTACTTGAATTTTCTTAATAAAAGATCATTCTGAGTTATTTTTTATATCAAAAAGTTTTTGTCCTAAAATACAAAATCAATTTGGTGCTTGTATTTGTACTTTTTATAGTGATAATGCCTTAGAATACTTATCCTCTCAGTTTCAGGAGTTTATGACTCACCAAGAAATTATTCACTAGACATATTGTCTGTACACCCCTCAGCAGAATGATATAGAAGAAAGGAAAAATAGGTATCTTTTTGAGATTACTCACACTCTTTTTATTGAATCCCATGTTCTGCTGTATTTTCGTGTGATCCAGTCTTCACATCTTGCTATCTAATTAATAGAATGCCATCATCTTTTATTTAGAATCAGGTTCCCCATTCCATATTGTTTCTATAGTTACATCTCTACTCTTTCACCCTCGTGTCTTTGGGAGCACATGCTTTGTATATAGTTTAGCCCCAATAAAAGATAAATTAGCCCCTCGTGCTCTCAATTGTGTTTTCCTTGGTTACTATCGAGTTCAAAGGTATCATTGCAATTCACCAGGATCCTCGTCACTACCTTATGTGTACTGATGTCATATTTTTTAAATCTCAGCCTTACTATACATCTTTTGATCATCCTAATATCTCTGAGGTCTTACTAGAATCTCTTTTCTTACCTGCACCAAACTTTCAGGAATTAATGGTTACCTCTACATCTCTAGCTGTAGTGCCACCACTTTTGACTTATCATTATTATCTGCATCTAATATAGTCCCAGATAATTCATGTCATACACTAAATGCTGCTTATACTATGGACTTGCCTTCTTTTGGCCAATCAGTTTTACTTCAAAATGGTATGCATTCCAGTCGTAATACTAACCTGCATTTTATTTTCTTAATTTATCATTGTCTATCTTTACCCTATTATGATTTTATATCATATTTGTCCTCTATTTCCATCCCTAAGACTACAGGTGAATTAATTTCTCATTTAGGATAGAAGTAAGCTATGATAGATGAGATATCTGCTTTACATACGAGTAGTACTTAGGAGTTTGTTTCCCTTACTACAGGTAAATCTACTGTTGGTTACAGTTGGGCTTATGCAGTCAAAGTTGGTCCAGATAGTTAGGTTGATGGATTAAATCTCTCCTTGTTTCCAAAGGATATACACAAATATATAAGATTCATTATTGTGACACCTTCTCTTCTGTAGCTAAAATAACACATGTTTTTTTTCCTATCTATTGCTGCCATTTGTCATTGGCATTTTTATCAATTGGATATTAAGAATGCTTTTTCTATATGGTGATTTTGAAGAAAAAGTATATATACAACAACCATCTAGTTTTGTTGCTTATGAGGAGTATAGCAGCCTTGTATGTCGATTACACGAGTCTCTCTACAGTCTAAAACAATCCCCTCAAGCCTAGTTTGGAAAGTTTAGCACAATAATTCAAGAGTTTGTCATGATTCATAGTGGAGCTGATCATTTAGTGTTTTTAGATATTCTAAAACAAATTTGTGCATTTATTTGGTAATTTATGTTGATGATATCGTTATAACCAGTAATGATAAAGATGGTATCATTAATTTTAAAGCAATATCTATTTCAGCATTTTCGGAATATAGACCTCTATAGACTAAAATTTTTTGTAAGTATTGAGGTTGCTTAGTCTACATGAGGTAATATTATTTCTCAACACAAGTATGCCATAGATATTCTTGAGGATACAAGAACGATAGGATGTAGACCCATTTTAATAACCCTCCAGGTCATTTTCTGCATTTTCACTTATTTTTACTATTTAAAGCTTCCCTATAGCTGCCCTAATTCATTTATGACTTGCTGGAACTGATAGTTCAGTTATCGGGTAGTTCATTTGGATTTTAGAGCAAATTCCCTATATTGAAGTGTTTGCTGGTATAAATTGGCTACTGGGAAAAAACTTTAATCAAACGACCTAGAATGCCATTTTTGATGATTCCAAACCTCTGAAACATTGATTTTAAGCTAGGTGGACCTTTGGTTTGTGTCCTGAGGCTTCTGGACTCATTTCAGGCTATTGACTGTAAGTTAAGAAAAATGGCACTTGAGTGTGGGACTAACTTTTCATCGAAATGAACTCAAATGGAAATTTCAATCGTGGTAATGATTTTGAAGCATAGAATATGATAGGGTAGCATAGTTTTTTTGCATATATAAAATTTCAAATGAATCTTGAGGGGTCGACGTGACTCAAAAATTCCAAGTCTCCAGCTAGACCACTCAGCTGGTGCAACCACTAAAGCAACCCTTTGGGCGCTTTAGCGACCTTAGAATAACTTAGCGTGTGTCATTTTAGCAGAAAGTTTGTAGCTAAAGCACTGCTTTAGCTCTAGCTTGTACGCTTTAGCAGCCTGCCATATAAGCATAGGTACCGCTTTAGCGGCACCTGGGAACTTTAGCGCTAACCGTTAAAGTGGCACAGTGCGCGCTTTATTACACCTGAATCCATATAAATTCCCCACTTAGCCCGTTTTCTCATATTTTCCATACATTTTCAAGAGTGTAGAATCCTAGAAAGTATGGAAGCTTGGGGAAAACATGAGTAGATGATTTTTGGGTGTTCGTAAGCTTGAATAACATGTTTCTTCTCCGAATTCTTGGTAACTTTTCATCAATCCTTTGGTAAATTTCTTCTAAAAATCCCTAAAATATTGGTGGGTTGATTTTAGCACCATTTGAGCTATAAATTTTCCTTTGTTAAGGTTAAATATTCTTTGATCATAGAGGAGTGCATTGATGATGTCAAAAGTGCAATTCTGCAAGTGGACCCCATATGGGTCTTTTATGTAATTTGAACTCGAAGCACAAATATACAATATGGGTACCATTATTCTCGTATTGATGAGTATATTATGATTTAGATAGCATGGCATCTTGTGGAAGCTCTTCAATAGGAAAATTCATCGATTTAGTAGATTTAACTGGTCATTCTTCGGTGTCGAGGTAGGCTAGGTTTACCCTTCTTTTTGATTGAGCTTAATATTAGTATACTTATGATAATTTGTTACATAGGGGTTGGAAATTAGGTTTTGGAGGCATAATTAGTATAAATTGGGACTTTTATCCTTTTAACTAACTTAACTTAGGCTTAATTGGCTCTGTTGCTCATGTTTAGGGTAGAATTGTTATCTTAGGACTTAATATGACTCATTAAATATCTAGAAGTGGGTTTAGATACCTTAGCCTAGTCTGAGGTAGAACTTACCCAGGAACAGATTCCAGGAATTAAAAGTGGGCCCCTCTGACCCACCTTAGGCTAGGACTATTATTAGCTCCTTGTAGATTTATAGGTGTATTATCTTTTAAATCGTGTAATTGGTATCTTGAGGAGGTTGGTTACATGGTAATTTTTCTAGTTTTATACTTGGGAGTTGATACTAGTTACGATTCAAGTTCATCATTGATGGTTATTTATGAAGGTTAAAGGAATTGGTTCTAATATGAGGTTTATGGTATAGAAGTGTTCTTGAATATGGCTTGAAATGTAATTATTTGGTATATTTTTAGTTACTTTTTATCTTTGATTGCATCCTCCGGACTTATAGGGTCCTATATTGGGTACTTTTCTGCACTTATTGGCTTATTCAGGGCCAGTTTTGTAGTGATAATTTGTGTTCTTTACATTATTATTCCGAATTACTTATTTATTTACAGTGTTTGGAGAATTATCTTAGGTTTGACCTTCTACCTTGACTTCTTTCATATTTATTGTACTTATATTATAATTTAGCTCAGTCGGCCGATGATGCCTACTGAGTACCCATGGCTTTGGTACTTATACTATACATCTGTACCTTTTTGGTGAAGATCCGAGTACTAGTGCCTGCCGTTGATGTCGAGATCATGTCGAGTTGGGTTCAGAGATAGGGTGAGCCCTCGGAGTCGGAGTTTCCCCTTTTTCCCTCTACTATCTATATCTAGTCTTTCATTATTTGAGACTACTTTGTATTTGAATACTACAGTACTCATATTCCTTTTGTTAGTATCTCTTGTACCAACATTACTAGGTCATGGGATGTTATCTTTACCTTATTGAACCTTCGTATAAATACTATTATCACTATAATTTACTTGATTTATTATTGTAGGTCTTTACTTGTATTTTCATAGCTTTTATTCCTTTTCCCACCAAATTAGCCCATTGTTCATAGCTCCAGGCTATAGTTTGGCTTAACGACTAGCGAGATAAAGTAGGTGCCATCATGAATCATAAATCAAATTGTGACAAATTGGTATCAGAGCACTAGGTTCACTAGTATTGTTGGTACAAGTGTAAGTCACTAGTAGAGTCCCGTAAATCAGAATGATGATGTTCATTTCTTATCTTTGAAAGGCTATAGGAAATTCTTTGAAGATCTTCATTTCTTTTACCCATGTTGTGCTAAGAGTCTGAGTTGTTTTCTAAAGATAGCTTTGGTTTCACTCTTTTAAAGATGGCTAGGATATGTGCTATCACTACTCAAGACGAGGACCTCGAGTTTGTGACTAGGGATTCTATTACAATCCATGGACAACCTAGGGTTTAAGGATAACCTAGATATGCATCCTTAGGTAGGGAATAGGATAGGGGTCCTTCACCAAACCCTATTCCTACTCCTGAGTCAGAGATTCTTTCATCCCAGCTAGTAATGGGCCAGGGACAACCCCAGGCTCCACCAAGGTTTATTTTTTCTTCAATGCTCAAGGATGTATTAGTTTAAATCTTAGGATTGGTTGCTGTGCATCGTCTAATGGTGCACAGTCTACAGATCAGAATGGTACTTTTAGGCCCACAAACATCTCCAAAACCCATATCAATAATCATATTCGTAATCCATCACATATCTTTAAGCCATAGCATATCTATAAGGCATATCATATCTATAAGCCATATCATATCCATAAGGCATATCATATCTATAGGCTATGAATCATGTCTACAGGCCATGTCATAGCTACAAGCCATGAACCATAATACGGGAAAACCATCATCATTCACCAAGTCACAAAGTAACCTTATACTAAAGGCTGTATAGTCTCAAACATGTCTAATATCCATAAATAAGTCCATAAGGGCTAACACAAGTCTTGGTCTAAGGTGGACTGGAGGAATCCACTTCTAATCCTTAAATTTCATATGTAGATAATTTCTACCCCAAACTAGGCTAAGGTATCTAAATTTACTTCTAAATAGTACATAAGCCATAACCAATTCTATGATAGAAATTACACCTAGAACATGAGAAATTAAGTCAACTCCACCTAAATTCTGGTTTCAAGATCACTAAAATAACCCAAATAAGGTTAATCATGCTAACCAGGCTTCTAATACTTAAACTGTATCCCAAAGCTAGCATCAAATTATAACCATTCTATGAATTATCTCAATCTACGAAGAAGATAATAGGATCCTATAAATATAACAAGTATTTTACTTTATAGGTCCAATCCCCCATCTAATCCCTAAATTTAAATAATCAAGAATAAATCATGGTGTTCTACCTATAATTAAACTTAACATTCTCTTTCACATGCGATATATAAAAATATTATCTTGTAAATAATTATAGGTAGAAGACTACCTCGAAGCTGAACTACAAATCCTTAAATCATTCACTAAATGTCCGTTTTTACTCCACGATCCCAAAATGTTGTTACGCTGTCAAAATTGTAACTTATGCATCATTAGAAGTCAAAAAATACCCATATTACCATATAATAGGCCGGGTTAAATTTTGGGTCAAAAATGGGCCTACGGGGCCTATTAACAGAATTCAAAATTAAACCTGTCACGAGGTCCCTCGAAGGATAAGGAAGTTATGCTTAAAAGTTGAGCACAAATGGAACACATATGGGTCTCAAATCAACCCATAAAATTTAGGAATTCAAATCCCTAATTTCGATAATTTATCAAGAAATTAAAGGAATTTTACCATGAATTTGAAGAGAAATCACAGAATAATCGATAGCCAAGATCCACAAATTTTCTACAAGTTTCAATCCCACTTAATCACACTATTTAGGGTTTAAGCTCACAATAATTGGGCGGAGAATGAGCGGAATTGCAATATAAGGGTCTATTTATACCCATACTAGGTCCTCAGGTCCCACTGTTGTGGCTTTATCTTCACAATCACAACATATTTTCACTGCACATGCGAGCTACAATCATGACTAAAGCCTCACGATCACATCAGGATGGACCTGGTCAGAGTTGTCACAATTGTGAAATAAATACCACAATCACGGTATCTTGGTGACTTCCAAGAGAATCGCGTTTGCGACCCTTGGCATCGTGATAGCAATGCAACAGATACAATAGCCAAGCCCTCGAGATTCATTCAGAATCCACTATAAATGGACTATGTAATAAGACCAAATTTGATATTTCAACTCAATGGCTCTACCAAAATTTCCATCCAAGGTTATTTTGACAAAATGTGGATCCCAGACCTAATTTCCAATTTCTTAACCTTTCGACCAATAGGTTGAAATGCGCTCGGGTGCCTCGGGACCCAAACCAAGTGTCCACCCAACCTAAATTCAATATTTTAAAACTGATGGCATAGTCAAAATTCTAATTCAAAGCCATATGCTAGGAGTTTTGGTCTGATCAAATCCTAAACAATAAAAGTTCCCAAATATGGAAATCAGCCTAAAATTGAAATGAACTATCCTATCACTAAAATAATAGTTTTAACAAGTCACAAATGACCTGTATCCACTGAGGGAAGGCTCTAAATAATGGAAATACATATAAATCAAGAAAATAATCGGGAGGATCATTACAGTGTTGGTATGATAAATTGCAATACTTGGGATTAGTTGGATTATTTAGGCTATTTTGGATATCATTTTGGGCATGGTTAGCTTAGTTAACCGTACATTAGGTGAAGTTGACCTTGTAGACTTATACTTAGGTTGGAAATAATTTAGTTACACTTCTAATGAGGAGATTTCTTAGTCACTTGAGTTTAGGGAAGAATTGACCTTAGTTGCCATTCCTTAGGTAGAATTGACTTTGTTGCTTCCTATTGGGAGTGATTACTATCTTACGGCTAGTTATGGCTTATTTAACATCTAATAATGAATTTAGATACCTTAGCTTAGTTTGGGGTAGACATTGCTTCGTAAAGTATTTTGGAGATTTTGAAATGGGCTCTTGACCAACCTTAAACCAAGACTTGTGATAGTTATTGAAGACCTTGTATGCGCTTGTGTTCATCTAGGAAATATTTATTGTGGTTATATTAAGATGCCTTTGTACTTGATGGTTATGATGGGTTGACGTTGTGAGTAACACTTATTGGTTACGCTATGAGTAACTTATTGATTAAGCCATTGAGTAGGCTATTGATTGGGCCATTGGGTATGCCATTGACTAAGTTATTAGCTATATTAGTGATTGTGCGATTAATTTTATTTAATATTATGCTTATTGATTATATTAACAATCATGCTTTTGACTATGCCAAGGATTATACTTGATGATTATATTAGAGATTATGCTATTAATTATACTTAAGACCATACTTAATGGTTATATTAGTGAACATACTATGGCTTATGATAAGGATCATGCCTATTTACTATGTTGGTGATTATGCTAAATATCATGCTTCTATTATGATTAGCAATCATACTAACAGTTATGCTAGTAGCTATGTTATTGAGTACTCTAATGATTACGTTATTAGACATGATAATAATGATATACTTATCTGTATAAGTCAATATATTTCTTATTCTATAAATTTTATAAATATTAGTTCAAGTTTGGGTAATGATGATGGTATCGATTATTGATAATTGGTGTAAGTTTGAAGAAAGGCTAAGATTTTGATAATGATAATGATGATGATATTAATGATATTAGTAATGATATTGATGATATGATAATGATATTAATGATGGTATTGGCGATGATATTGACAGTATTATTTCTCCAAGGTATTCTTGGAGAAGTACATGCCTCATAGCCTTAGAGGTTGTTTGAGAGATCAATTATCTAGATTGGAGTAGGGATTCACAACTAGTGTAGAGTATGAGGCTTATTTTTACAATTTTTCTAGGTATTCCACTTCTATTCATGATACAAAACATGAGAGAGTTTGTTGCATTGTCCGAGAGTTGAGACTTTTCTTTCATATGTCTACTCAAAGTGTGGTTGCTGTGGGTAGGTTTTTTGCTAATGTCTCTAATCATAATCTTCTTATGGTGGAGATACATCATAAGGCTTATAGGGGCATTAATAAAAGGCCTAGATATTAGGGAAGGTTTAGTGCGAACAGTTGTAGTTCCCAATTTTAAGGTAGCCATTCTCATGGTAGATATCCCCCGCATCCAGCCTATCGCCTAAAAGTCAGCCCAATCGACCTAATTAAGCAGCTCTTCAGATTACTGATGGAGGTCAATCTAGTAGTATCGATCGCCGTGGTCAAGGTGGCGGTCAGTCTTTGAGAGGATTGTCTTATGGTTTTTCTAATCGTGGTGGCTATTTTGGGTCAACCAGATCTTTTGGTTCTGGTTTAGATCAGGTGACATATTATAGTTGTGGAGCTCATGGTCATTATTCAAGAGCGTGCCCTAGTCATGGGGTAATTATTCCTTCAGCTCAGAGTGTTCCACCTTTAAGGCAGTTCATCCCTCAGCTAGAGGTGGTTTACCTGGTCATAAGGGTTGTCCCTAAAGGGCTCGAGGTGGTTCTCAGGAAAGTAGGATAGGAGGTCAGTCAAGATCCCAGCCAGGTGGCAAACGTGGTCAGTTGTATGCAGTACCTGCTAGACCCAAGGCTGAGTTTTCGAATGCTGTTGTTAGAAGTATGATTTTGGTGTGCTGCTAGTTGACCTTTGCTTTATTTGATCCAGGATCCACTTATTCTTATGTATATACTTATTATGATCTGCTGTTAGAGTTATCTTGGAATTTATTATCTATTCCATTGCGTGTATCTACTCCTGTAGGTGATTCTTTAGTAGTGGATCGGGTTTTTAGATCCTGTGTTATGACTGTTAGGGTGTTGATACTCATGTTGATCTTATTATTCTGAACATGCTGAATTTTGATGTAATTATGGGCATGGACTGGTTATCCCACTATCATAAAGCAATGGATTGTTTTGCCAAGACTGTTACCTTAGCCATGCCCAACGTACCCCCAGTCATGTGGCAAGGAGTTATTAGCCGTGAGCCGAAAAGGATTATTTCTTATGAGTGTGCTAAGAGACTTATTTTAAGGGGTTTCAAGTCTTACCTAGCTTATATTTGTGATGTTAGTATGGAAAGTTTGTCGCTTGACTCTGTTCCTATAATTCACGAGTTTTCTGATATTTTCTCTACTGATTTGCCTGGTATTCCCACTGTCCATGAGATTGAGTTTGCTATTGATATTAAGCCCGGTACTCGACCTATTTCTATGTCACCTTACTGTTTGTCTCCTGCCAAGGTTAAAGAGCTAAATTCTCAAATTTTGGATCTTCTTGGTAAGGGTTTTATTAGACTGAGCATGTCTTCTTGGGGAGATCCATTATTTATTGTGAATAATAAGGTTGGCTGTATATATATGTGTAAGGCAGCTTAATAAGGTGACAGTGAAGAACCATTAACCTATGTCTCGCATTGATAACTTGTTTGACCAGCTTCAGGGTGCAATCATATTTTCTAAGGTCGATTTGAGATTTGGTTACATTAATTGGAGATTTTGGTTGAGGATATCCCAAAGACAACTGTTAGGACCCGTTATGGTCATTATGAGTTGCTGGTGATGTCTTTTGGCTTGACTAGTGCCTAATTGAATATATGAATTTGATGAACTAATTGTTCAGATCTTATTTAGATTCCTTTGTGATTGTTTTTGCTAATGACATCCTTGTAATTTGAGAAGTTAAGAGGAGCATGCACAATATTTGAGGATTGTGCTCCAAACTTTGAGAGATCATGTGCTCTTTGCCAATTTATCTAAGTGTCAGTTTTGGCTTGAGTTGGTGACACTTGAATATATGGTGTCTAAGGATGGTATTATGGTAGACTCATTGAAGATTAAGGCTATTCGTGATTGGGCTAGGCCTACCTCTCTGATCGAGGTTCATAGTTTTATTAGTTTAGTTAGTTATTATAGATGATTCATTGAGGGTTTTTCCACTATTTCTACATCTATGACCAGATTGACTTAGAAGGAGGTTCCTTTTTGATAGTCTAAGGAGTGTGAGTTGGGATTTGGAAATCTCAAGGATTTTCTCACTTTGAATCTTATTTTAGCTCGTCTTATAGAGGGTGAGGGATTCATTGTGTATTGTGGTGCTTCTGGTGTTTGCTTGGGTTGTGTGTTGATGCAGAAGGGTCGTATTATTGCTTATGCTTTGAGGTAGCTTAAAGTGCATGAGTTCAACTACTCCACTCATGATTTGGAGTTGGTGGTGGTATATTTTGCACTTAAGATTTTGAGGCATTACCTTTATGGTATGCATTATATGATTTTCACCGATCATCATAATTTTCAACATCTTAGGACCAGAGAGAGCTTACTGCTAGATAGTGTAGATTGATGAAGTTGCTTAAGGATTATGATATCTCTATCTTGTATTATTCAGGAAAGGCAAATATAGTAGTAGATGCCTTAAGTTGGAAGGCAATGAGTATGGGTAGCATGGCTTGTATTGCTTGGCTTGTATTTTAGTTTCTCAAAGGTTGTTGGCATGGTAAATTTAGTCCTTAGCCAATTTGATGGTTCGTCTTGATATTTCATACCCTAGGAGGATTCTTGCTAGAATTGAGACTAGGTTATCATTATTTGAGAAGATTCGAGATTATTAGTTCGAGGATAGTAAGCTTTGCCTCCTTTCTGATCAGGTATTGAGTGGTGAGTCTGACAAGATCACCATAGATTCTGAGGGTGTTTTGAGATTTGATATCCACATTTATGTTTTGAGTATTAATGACTTGATTCAGTTGATTTTGTACGAGTTTCACAACTCTAAATATTTTATTCACCCTAGTATATCCAAGATGTATAGATATTTGAGACAACATTATTGGTGGATTGACATGAAGAGAGATTTGGTGGACTTTATAGCTCATTGCATTTATTGTCAGCAGGTGAAGGCCGGACATTAATGACTAGGTGGTTTGATTCAGAGGTTGCCCATTATTGAGTGGGAATTGGAGTAGATTACCATGGGTTTCAATAGTTTTTTTCCTCGTACCTCTTATGGTTTTGATGACATTTGGGTTATTATAGACTGGTTAACCATGTTGGCATAATTCATTCCTATTCAGATGTCCTTCAGTGCTGAGAGGTTAGCCCATATCTATGTACGTGAGATAGTTTGTTTGCATGGTGTACCCATATCTATTATTCCAGACTGGGGTTCCATGTTCACTTCCAACTTTTGGAGAGCATTTCAGGAGGAGTTGGGTACTCAGTTGGATCTTAGTACGATATTTCTTCCACAGATTGATTGCTAGTTTGAGCGAACTATTCAGGTCCTTGAGGATATACTTGAGCTCGTGTTATGGATTTTAGAGGTCAATGGGAGCAACACTAAGCCTTGACAGAGTTTGTTTATAAAAATAGTTATTATTCGAGTATTGAGATGGCACCTTTTAAGGCTTTGTATAGTTGGAGATGTCATTCTTCGATTGGATAGTTTGAGACTTCTGAGATTTGATCCCCTGGTACTGATTTACTTTTGGAGTCATTCGATAGAGTCAGGGTGATTTAGGATAGGTTGAGAGCAGCTCAGAGTACAAAGAAGGCCTATGCAAACCGTACGCTTTGTGGCTTGAGATTTTTAGTTGGTGATTAGGTATTCCTCCATGTGTCCCCTATAAAGGGTGTGATGAGGTTCGGGAGAAAGGGCAAGATCATCCCTAAATATATTAAATCTTTTGAGATTCTTTGCACATTTGGTGAGGTGGCATATGAGTTATCTTTACCTTCATATTTTGCTGTTGTCCATCCAATTTTCCAGGTTTCTATGTTACAGTGATACATTCCTGATCTGTCTCATGTGCTTAGACGGGACTCAATCCAGTTAGATGAGAGTTTGACATTTGTGGAGGAGCCTATGATCATTTTTGCTAGTGATGTCAGACGATTTCACTCTAGGAAGATTCTTGTAGTTAAGATTCAGTTGATGCACCGCCTAGTAGAGAAGGCCACTTGGGAGATTGAGAGTGAGATGCAGATATAGTGTCCTTACCTATTTGAGACTTTAGGTACATCCTAATCCTTAACTTTTGCAGATGAAAGTTCCTTTAGTAGTGGATATTGTAATGACCCTTCAGGTCATTTTCCATATTTTTTCTTATTTTTCCCATTAGATTATTTTTGTAGTTTCCCCAAGTCATTCATACTTGCTAGAACTACAATTCGATTACCAGGTAATTCGTTTGGTATTCAGAGCCAATTTCTTATTTTAAAGTCTTTGTTGATTTCAAATGGCCACCGGGTGAAAACTTTAATCAAACAACCTTAAATGTAAATTTTGACTATTCCAGCAGCTCCGGAATAACAATTATATTCTATGAGGGCTCTTAGTTTGGGTTTCGAGGCACTCAGTCTCATTTTGACCTATTGGTCAGAAAGTCAAAAATTAGAAATTAGGAGTGGGACCCATATTTCATCAAAATGACATTAGATGGAAATTTTGATTGTGCCATTGAGTATATAATACTAAATTTGGTATGGTTAAATAGTTCATTTGCATATAAGGGATTTTGGATGAATTTTTAGGGCTTGGCGGAGACTCAGCTGTATCTGGTGCATCGAGATAGCGAGCCAAGGGTTGTGATACCCTTGGTAGGTCAATATGGAAATTGTGAGCTACATACTACGATCGTGATTAACTGGTGCAGCCACAAGAAGTGGCGATTGTTAGCCTTGGGTCGCGATAGTGATACCCAAGCACCTGGTATGGGTATATATAGACCTTTTTTGCGCAATTTTGCTCATTCTTCATCTATTCCAAGAGAGATAAAATGCTAAATAGTGAGATAGATTAACATTGTCATTTGTCTAACACCTATTTACGCAATTATCTTCTGAATTTTTTGTAATATTTCACCCTTTCATGGTAGAAATTTCCATTTCTTGTTCAAAAATCTCAAAATCGAGGAGACTTTCTTTTAGTCCCAAATTATTTCAAATTTCACTTATTGTTTAGGGTAATTATTCCTTGAGAACAAGGGAACATTATGTTGGTTATGGAAATGCAATTTCCATAAGTGGGACCCACATGGTATTTTGGAATAATTTTTGGACCCAAAACATAATGGTGCAATATAGGTCTCATTATTGTTGTATTGATGATTAAAATGTGATTTTGAAAGCTTGGCATCTTACAAAATCTTCTCAAAAAGCAAAAATAATGATTTAGCGGATCTTTTGAGTTTTCTTCGATATCTGCGTAGGCTAGCTTTTACCCTTGTTAGATTGAGCTAATTCATAGTATGTTTATGATATGGTGTTAAATTTGGAATGAGTTTTAGGTCTTGGTGTGATACATTGCTATTATTGGGATTAGTTAGATCATTTAGGCTATTTTGGATATCGTTTTGGGAATGATTAGCCTAGTTTATCGTACCTTAGGCGATGTTGACCTTTAGATTTATGCTTAGGTTGGAAATGATTTAGTTACTCTTCTAATGAGGAGATTACCTTAGTCACTTGAGCTTAGGGCGTAATTGACCTTAGTTGCCATTCCTTAGGTGAAATTGACTTTGTTTCTCCCTATTGGGAATGATTACTATCCGAGGGCTAGTTATGGCTTATTCAATATCTAATAATGAATTTATATACCTTAGCCTAGTTCGGGGTAGACACTACTTGGTAAAGTATTTCGAGAATTTAGAAATGGGCTCTTAACCCACCTTAGGTCAAGACCTGTGATAGTTATTGAAAACCTTGTATGCACTTGTATTCATCTAGGAAATATTTATTGTGGTGATATTGAGATGTCTTGGTACTTGATGGTTATGATGGTTTGAAATTGGGAGTAATTCTTATTGGTTATGCTATTAATAACTTATTGATTAAGCCATTGATTAGGCTATTGATTGTGCCATTCAGTATGCCATTGACTAAGTTATCGGCTATATTAGTGATTGCGCTATTAATTATATTTAATATTTCTCTTATTGATTATACTAGCAATCATGCTAGTGACTATGCCAAGGATTATGCTTGATAATTATATTAACAATTATGCTATTGATTATACTTAAGACCCTGCTTATTGGTTACAGTAAATATGCTATGGCTTATGCTAAGGACCATACCTATTTACTATGTCGGCGATTATGCTAAAGATCATGCTTCTATTATGATTAGTAATCATGATAATAGTTATGCTAGCGGTCATGCCATTGAATATTGTAATATTACGTTATTGTCCATTATAAAGATGATATACTTACTGGATAAGTTCGGATATTGCTTATGCTATAACTTATTCAAATATCAGTTCAAGTCTGGATAATAATGAGGATATCAATTATTGATACCCGGTGTAAGTCTGGAGGAAGGCTATGATATTGGTGATGACAATGATGTAATTGGTGATGATGTTTAGGATTGATGTTGGCTATGATATTCATGATAATAATTGCGAGGATATTGTTGAATATCCATACCAGTTCAAGTACGGATGTACACATTATACTATGATGGTATACTTATTATAATATGATGATACAGGGGTATGAGATTGACAATAAGGATTCTAGTTAAGTATGGAATGAGAAAATGGTTATAATGTGGCATGATATGAATGGACTACAGTAGATAACTATGATTAGTGTGTAAAATGATGCCTAGTTGATAAATGATGCTTAGTTGACAAATGATGCCTAGTTGATTAACGATGCCTAGTTGATCAATGATGCCTAGTTGATCAATTAAGCATAGTTGATAAATGATGCCTAGTTGATGAATAATATGCTTAGTTAGTAAATGACGCCTAGTTGATAAATGTTGATTAGTTGATAAATGACGACTAATGGATAACCAATGGTTATAGTATGGCATGACATGAAAAAATGCTAGTTGTATCATGAGATTTGGTAAATAACGGTGGTGGGATATACTATCTTATTTGTACATTCCATGCTTCTAAGGGTTTGCAATGGGTAATTTATTTTTCTGCACTAATTTGCATATGCCGGCCAATTCTGTAGTTATGACTGCATATGTTGATGCCTTATGTTATGTAGTTATTCCAATTTATTTACTTATTTATGCACAATGATGTTGGAGTTGATTCAGGTTCGTCTGTACCTTGACTTAGTTATGTTATCTCACATTTATCATACTTATAGCATGATTTAACTCAGTTGGCCGATGATTTCTACTGAGTACTGAGAGCGTCCAAGTAGACACAGAAGTGTACGTGGTCTACCAAGTAATATAATGGCCTCCAAGAAAGTCGAATATCGATCCCACTGGGACTTGTGTTAAAAAATTACCCAAGTCTAGTTTAACAAATTGAGAAAAGTAACCAATAAAGTTTTAGAATTGGAAACTAACAGTAAACTAAACTAATGCGGAAAAGTAATGACTTAGGACAATCAATGGATAGAAGCCCAGGGTTAAGGCTTATGAACAATCATACTATGCTGTTGAACTTCATTCGTTAAATCGCTTATCTTGGTTGTTGATTCATAGGATTAATCACATGATCATGGTCACCTGACATCTAACCGTTAAACTAACTTGGACATTACAGCTACATCATTGAGCGGGGATGTAATAATCCAACTAAGTGATCTAAAGTTATAATCCTTCATGTAAATCTAGTAAGGCTTCTAAGTACATCCCTGTCTTAGACGCTAATTCAAAATCCTTATTTTGTAAAAGACTACGAACCTTACTTTGCTTATCCCCATGTTCTATCTTCCTATTCTCTCTCCCGAGATCATAAGGTCGACAATGAATATATTATAAGGGTAGCTAATTACTAAAATAGTTAAAACAAGGATAAACAAACAACTATATTGATAAGCACATAAACAAATTTAATTCAAAATGAAAGTATTCATGATCTTGGCATTCACCCCTAAAAGGGAGTATAGCACTTAATGGAAATATTCATCATCCAATTACTTGGATTGATGATACAAACCATGAAAGAAACTAAATTTTAAAGAGAATAAGCCCTAAAACGTATGAAGCAGCCTCCTAAATTGTCCAGAGACATCCAAAAGTGATCTAAGATGGTAAGCAGTGTTATATTTATGGTAGCAAATCACATGCGTCGCCAGCTGTAGAACATCGCTCCAGCTGGGGTATCGCGGGCTTATCTAGATGCCCTCTCTGGAAGTTGCTTCCAAAATTTTGACCAAGTGTTAAGTGCTCCTCCGTTTATCCATAGCTTGTGGTGTTGTTTCCCTTTAATTTATATATTATTCAATATCAAAATATCATCATATTCAGCTAACAAAGCTTTCTACATAATCACACACCACGAATTATAGACAATCACAACACAATATCCATGACGATGAATCAAAACAAGAGCTAAGACTAGGCTAGTTCATGTTTAATTCAACTTATTGTTCCACTTATACACTTAATCAAATTGAAATTTTCAAATTAGCAACAAGTTTTCCACTCATAATTACACATTTAAATGATAAATAACTCTTTAAACACAACAGAATCCAATGGGATCGACTAGACAAGCACCTAGCTCAAGCTAGTAACGCTAGTTTCCTTAATTGAACTTTAAATGACTCATCTAAGTACAAACTTGTTTGGAATTTACTTTGAACATTGTAATCACATCCTTGAACACTTATATGTTTGTTTCTATCATAATTAGCATATTAAGCACCTGAATTATCCTCAAAACTAGGCTAAATAAGCTAGAATAGTAACGCTAGATTGCATAAATACACCCAGCATCACCACCCTACACTTAAAGCCTTGTTCGTCCCCGAACAACTCTTTAATCTAAGAATCATAAGTTGAGGAGACTCTAAACTCCCACTAAATGCAAGACACTTAATATAGTACTACAATAACTACACATAATGCAAGTTTCCACCCTAAGTATGTCATTTACACAATTGATAGCTCATGAACACTACTAACAAACATCCTAGCCTCAAGAATTGACTCACCTAGTTGGCAAACTCATGCATATTGTTCAATCAAGGCATCATACAAATCACCCACATTCATCAAACATGTGCCCCTCACAATATGAGAGTTACCCATGATTACTCACATAAAAGCATTTTATAACATGATGGGTATAAGAATTAAGTTACACTCACTCTCATAAGGAATTCACAAGTTACACACAATGACCCATAGGCTTGCCCTTAGTGTAGTGCTCCACTAATATCAGAATGATGAACTTAGGATTAATTAGGTCTTTTTAGGGTTGTAATGAAGGTTAAGAGATGTGTAGTAACTATTTTGGAATAGTGACTATCCTCACTGGGCATTTTAATACACTACTTTTTACAACTAAAACCAATCTTCAACAACCAAATTACACCATTTTTGTCTACCTAATTCTTTTGTTTTCAGCCCATCTTATTAAGCTCATTCACAACACTATAGAAGGAGTATTTTATTCACAACTCATTCAATTTGAACAAATTTTTATTCTTTTAATTACTTAAATCCCAACTACACATCACAATTCTCCTTGAACACCAATACCTATCACTTTAGGGGCTTTAGTGTCACCTTTTTCATCTTTAATTTCATACTCCTAACTCAATTGATTTTACATTAAAGCAGCCTAGGAGATTTGGATCAAATTAGGGTCTATTAAAGAAGGGATTAGGCTACACATGAGGCTTCCAAAGAAAAAGCTAAAGGCTCAACGAGGCTTACTAAGATTATGCACAAAGGTTGGTCAAAAAGAATGTCTAAAGTAAGGCTATCAAGGAAATGCCTATATCATCTCCTAAACCCACACTCTTTATTTTTCTTTGCATATACGCCGGGAAAGTTCTAGATATCACATAAAATAAGGAATATACAAATTCCTCAGAAGCACATAGCATATGCTCGAATCACATAGGATCTTCATAGACTCTCAACCAACAATAGCATGAATTCAAATTTTAAGCTATAAGTACAAGCATCATAAACATGAGCCTAGGAGTCTCAAAAGTAGCAATTCCTATAATCAACATGCTTACACAAACAAAATACTTGCATCATGTCATAAAAAATAGCACAAACAAGAATATCTCACATAATTTCTTTTAAATTGAGCCCAAAATTGGGAATTTTCCTACCCAACACTTACAAATCTACTTTGTCCCCAAAGTGAATTTAAAAGTAAGATATAGAAATACTCCCTGAGGCCTCTAGTCCTAACTAGTAGCATATTTTAAATATCAATAGGGTTCGGGGACCCTATACTTAGTCTTTTCCATGCTCCTCAGCTCAAGTTTTTCGATACTCAGACTTTCCATCAACCTGCGACTCAAGCAAAACAAAAAACTACGTGAAGTAAAAACTAAACCTGAAAATAAAATATACCTATTTAAATTGTGTTGCCTCCCAAGAAATGCCTAATTTAGTGTCATGGCATGATCTAATCAACTTTTTCCTCTACCCTAAGGATATAAATTTCACCCCCAACTTTGCATCCATCTTTTTGCCTCGCTTATAGGGAGATGGTACAAAGATTAAGGAATCGAGTAATAGAATGTGCATGGTAAACCAGTCTGCCTTGAGGTGAGGTGTGTTTTTATGTTGCTTATTCGGTGTAAAATCAAGAATATATGATTCTTGTTCCCCATCTTCACACTCTTTCACTACTTTAGATGATTCCACAGACAAGACATCATCTAAAAATAATGTAGAAAAGTGTATTGATTGAGGACTACCCAATCCCACTTCAAAATTTACACTATCCTCAACACCATCACTCATATTCACCTTCTAAATTTTAGTCTCAAAAGAAAAATGATAGTTGAGTGGCTGCGATTCTTGTGTTTGTTCCACAGATTGGCTAGGATTCTCCATTTCTTTTCTCATCTTCTGTAGAGATGGTGGTGGTATCTCCTAAATTGTCTTTTGAGCATTTCCTACAATCATGATTGAATTAGGATTAAAACCATACATGTCTGCAGAATGATACAAATTTCCATAAAAAACACACCAACTTGTGGTCTGCTACACAAGTTGGAAATAAGAAGGTACCCTCCAAATGCTTGGATCAAAGTTTAGACAAAAATCCTCGTGGTGGGGTTCTCCACAAACATAACAAGAATCGGCATCCCTCGAATACCATCTATCCTAGACTGACATATCAAAAAGTATGATTAAAACAGAAACAAAGGAAAATAAAGAGAAAAAAAAACAAAAACTATTTACAACTCAATATTGGTAAAATAAAAATAAGATAGTTGCCAAGTTACAAGTCCCCAGCAACAGCACCACAAACTTGACAGCGCACACACATGTGTACGTGATCTACCAAGTAATATAGTGGCCTTCAAGAAAGCCGAATATCAATCCCATAGTAACTTGTGTTAAAAAACTACCCAAGTCTAGTTTAACAACTTGAAAAAAGTAACTAATAAAGTTTTAGAATTGTAACCTAAAGGTAAACTAAACTAATAGGAAAAAGTAATAACTTAGGACAATCAATGGATGAAGCCCAGGGTTAAGGCTTAGAACAATCATACTACGCTGTTGAACTTCATTTGTTAAATCGCTTATCTTGGTTGTTGATTTGTAGGGTTAATCACATGATCATGGTCTCCAGATCTTTAACCGTTTACCTAAATTGGACATTATAACTATATCATTGAGCGGGGATGTAATAATCCAACTAAGTAATTTAAAGCTATCATCCTAATGTAAATTAAGTAAGGTTTCTAATTACATCCCTGTCCTAGATGCTAATTTGAAATCCTTATTTTATAAAAGACTACGAACCTTACTTTGCTTATCCCTATGTTCTATCTTCCTATTCTCCCTTCTTAGATCACAAGATCGATAAAGAATATATTCTAAGGGTAGCTAATCCCTGAAATAGTTTAAACAAGGATAAAAAAACAACCATATTGATAAGCACACTAATAAACTTAATTCAACACAAAATTATTCATGATCTTGGCCTTCACCCTAAAAAGGGAGTTTAGCCCTTAATGGAAATACTCATCATCCAATTACTTGGATTGATAATACAATCCATGAAAGAAACTAAAGTTTAAGAGAATAAACCCTAAAACATATGAAGCAGCCTCCTAAATTGTCCAATGATGTCCAAAAGTGATCCAAGATGGTGAGAAATGTTATATATTTATAGTAGCCAATCACATGCCGTGTAGGAGTAGGAACCATCCAAGAATTAAGCAATAGAATGAAAGAGGCATTGCCTGATCTATTGCACTACTCCAGAGGGGGCTGAGCCTTCTGTAGAGCACCACTCCAGCCTGGGCATCGGGGGCTTATCTACATGCCTTCTCTAGAAGTTGCTTCCAAACTTTTGACAAAGTGTTAAATGGTCCTTCATTATCCATGCCTTGTGGTGTTGTTTCCCTTTAATTTCCTGCTTATTAAATATCAAAATATCATCATATTCAGCTCACAAGCTTCCTACATAATAACACACCACGAATTAGAGAAAATCACAACACAATATCCATGACGATGAATCAAAATAAGAGCTAAGACTAGGCTAGTTCATGTTAATCTTTAACTTATTGTTCCACCTCTACACTTAATCAAATTAAACTTTTCACTTTACCAACAAGTTATTCCACTCATAATTAAACATTTAAATGATAAAGAACTCTTTAAACACAATAGAATTCAACAGAATCGACTAGACAAGCACCTAGCTCAAGCTAGTAATGCTAGTTTCCTCGATTGAACTTTTAATGACTCATTTAAGTACAAACATGTTTGGAATTAACTTTGAACATTGTAATCATGTCCTTTAACACTTATATACCTATTTATATCATAATTAAAGCATTAAGCACCCAAATTATCCTTAAAATTAAGCTAAATAAGCTAGAATAGTAACACTAGACTGCATAAATACACCCAACATCAAGTACCCATGGTTTTGGTACTCATACTACACTTCTGTAACTTTTTGGTGCAGATCTGAGTACTAGTTTCCATCTTTGATTGACATTCATGCTTTGTTGATTTTTTGAAGATAGCGTGATCTCTTGGAATTAGAGTTACCTATTTCATTTTATCCTTTATTACTAGATGCTCTTGTACTGGCTCTTCTAGGTCATGTGATGATTTTTAATGTATTGACTATCTTTCATCTATTTCAAATACTATGTTTATTATAAGTTGAGTTGTTGATTTCCGCCTATGTTAGGCATTTTCCTCCAAGTTAACCCATGGTATTTTCTTTGAATTACGGTTTTGCTTACCTACTAGTAGGATATTGAAGGTGCCATTATGAATCATAAATTAGGCCATGACAAGAGGCCACTTAATAGATTGATATTATGATGTGAACCTAGTATCCTCACCTATTTGAGGCTTCAGGTACATTCTAACCTTTTTCTTTCACGGATGAAAGTTCTTATGGTAGTGTATATTGTAATGACCCTTTAGGTTATTTTCTATATTTCTATTTATTTTCACTATTTAGAGTTTCCTTATAGCTGCCCCAACTCATTTATGACTTGTTGAAGCTGATAGTTTAGTTATTGGGTAGTTCATTTATTTTTTTGAGCCAATTTCTTGTGTTGAAGTCTTCATTGATAAGAATTGGATACTGGGAAAAAACTCTAGTCAAACAACCTTGAATGAAAATTCTAACATTTCCAACAACTCTTAAACATTGATTTTAGGCTACGTAGACCTTTGGTTCGGCTTGAGATATATAGTTGGTGATCGGGTATTCTTCCATGTGTCGCCCATGAAGGGTATGATAAGATTCAGGAGGAAGGGAAAGCTTATCCTTAGATATATTGAACCTTTTGAGATTCTTTGCACAGCTGGTGAGGTGGCATATAATTTAGATTTACCTTTATATTTTGCTACTGTCCATCCAGTTTTCCACATTTCCATGTTACAGTGATATATTCCTGATCTGTCTTATGTACTTAGATGGGATACAATCCAGTTAGATATGAGTTTGACATTTGTGGAGGAGCCTATGATCATTTTGGCTAGTGATGTCAGACGATTATACATTAGGGAGATTCTTGTAGTTAAGGTTCAGTGGAGGCACCGGCTAGTAGAGGG
Organism: Capsicum annuum; assembly: GCF_002878395.1. Lineage (NCBI taxonomy): Eukaryota > Viridiplantae > Streptophyta > Magnoliopsida > Solanales > Solanaceae > Capsicum > Capsicum annuum. The sequence goes on from NC_061122.1 coordinate 63,415,578, forward strand.
GGCCACTTGGGAGACTGAGAGTGAGATGCTGATGTAGTATCCTCACCTATTTGAGACTTAAGGTACATTCTAGTCCTTAACCTTTGCAGATGAAAGTTCCTTTAGTAATGGATATTGTAATGACTCTTCAGGTCATTTTCCATATTTTTGCCATTAGATCATTGTTGCAGTTTCCCAAAGTCATTTAGGACATACTAGAACTACAATTCGGTTACCAGGCAATTCATTTGGTTTTCATAGCCAATTTCTTGTTTTAAAGTCTTTGTTGGTTTCATATGGCCACCTGGTGAAAACTTCAATCAAACAACCTCGAATGCAAATTCTTACTATTCCAACAGCTCCAGAATATCAATTTTAGTCTAGGTGGACTCTTGGTTCGGGTTTTAAGGCACCTGAGCTTATTTTGACCTATAGGTCAGAAAGTTAAAAAATTGAAAATTAGTTGTGGGACCCACATTTCATCATAACAACATTGGATGAAAATTTTGACTGTGCCATTGAGTATAGAATGTAAAATTTGGTATGGTTACATAGTTCATTTGCATAAATGGGATTTTAATTGAATTTTGAGGGCTTAGCAGAGACTCAGCTGTATCTAGTGCATTGCGATAACAAGCCAAGGGTTGTGATACCTTTGATAGGACAATATGGATACTGCAAGATACATGCCATGATCGTGATTCTCTGGTGTATCCACAAGATATAGTGATCGCTATCCTATGATCGCTATAGTGATACCCGAGCACCTGGCATGGGTATAAATAGACCCTTTTGCCCAATTTTTCTCATTCTTTATCCATTCCAAGAGAGATAAACAACTAAATAGTGAGATAGATTAAAGTTTGAGCTTGTCTAACACTTATTTATGAAATTATCTTCTGATTTTTTGGTAATATTTCACCCTTTTATGGTAGAAATTTTCATTTCTTATTCAAAAATCTCAAAAACATGGATGCTTGGTTTTAGTCCCAAATTAGCTTAGATTTCACCAATTGTTTAGGAAAATTATTCTTGAAAATGAGGTAACATTGTGTTGGTTTCGAAAATGCAATTTCCATAAGTGGGACCCACATGATATTTTGGTATAATTTTTGGACCCAAAGCACAATCATGCAATACAGGTCTCATTATTCTCATATTGATGATTAAAATGTGATTTTGATATCTTGGAGTCTAGCAAAATTTTCTTGAAAAGAAAAAATAATGATTGAGCAAATCTTTTAAGGTTTCTTCAGTGTCTACGCAGGCTAGGTTATACCCTTGTTAGATTGAGATAATTCATAGTATATTTATGATATGGTGTTAAATTTGGGATGGTTTTTATGTGTTGGTGTGATAAATTGCTATTCTTGGGATTATTTTCATCATTTAGGCTATTTTGGATATCGTTTTGGGAATGATTAGCCTAGTTTATCTTACCTTAGGTGATGTTGACCTTTAGACTTATGCTTAGGTTGGAAATGATTTAGTTACTCTTCTAATGAGGAGATTGCCTTAGTCACTTAAGCTTAGGGCGAAATTGACCTTAGTTGCCATTCCTTAGGTGGAATTGACTTAGTTGCTCCCTATTGGGAGTGGTTACTATCCTAGGGCTAGTTATGGCTTATTCAACATATAATAATGGATTTAGATACCTTAGCCTAGTTCGGGGTAGACACTTTTTGGTAAAGCATTTCAGGGATTTCGAAATGGGCTCTTGACCCACCTTAGGCCAAGACTTCTGATAGTTAGTGAAAACCTTGTATGCATTTGTATTCATCTAGGATATATTTATTGTGATGATATTGAGATGTCTTGGTACTTGATGGTTATAATGGGTTGAAATTAGGAGTAATGCTTATTGGTTATGCTTTTAATAACTTATTGATGAAGCCATTGATTAGGCTATTGATTGGGCTATTCGGTATGCCATTGACTAAGTAATTGGCTATATTAGTGATTGCGCTATTAATTAGATTTAATATTATGCTTATTGATTATATTAGCAATCATGCTAGTGACTATGCCAAGGATTATGCTTGATGATTATATTAACAAGCCCCATGGGTAGTGTAGACAGGGGATTTTTGACCCTCCCCAAGTTTAATATATTTTTCGACATTAAGTATTTTTTATTTTTATTTTGTCCAATGTTTATTTTAGTTTTTATTTCATTTTTAATAAGTTTTGGTTGAAAATAAATAAAAAAATAATAAATAAAGTTATATTTTTGGGATATTTTCATTTGTAATTTTATTTTTGTTTTTAAAATAATACGAAAATTCAAATATATATATATATATATATATATATCTAATTTTAATAAATAGGCTAGAAGTTTTATTATTCTCTTAATTATATTTATTTTAGATTATTATCAATTTATATTTTTTCTTAAATATAAAATTATTAAATATTCTTTTATTATTATTATTATTTACTTATTGTAAATTAAAAATTTACTTATTGTAAATTTTAAAAAATAAAATAGAAAAAAAGGGATAATTATCCATTCTTAACTCCCTCACTATCTGATTCCCCTTAATTGTTCCCCCATATTTCTTTTTAAGGGGTAACTCCCCAACTCCCAAGGGGGGATTCTACGTACATTGACATTGAGAGAAAAATATAGAGACAGACATTGAGAGAGAGAGAGAGAGAGGAAGAGACAGAGAAAAGAATACAAAAAAAGCACGATTCGAAATTTCAGAGTTTCTCTTGGAGTTTCCTATTACGGCATTCGAACTGCTGTTTAGTTTATCAACAGGTTCTTATTTAACCATGTATCATTTATTTTATAGATGTTATTGTGAAAAGCATGAATGAAAATGCTTCAGTAATTTCATTGCATTATTTTATATGTGTTATGTGAAATCCCATTGTACTTGTGGTGTAGTTAAATTATTGTATATTTGTATACTTACACTAAAAAAGCACACAAAAATTTGCATACTCATATTTACAGACATCACTGTACACGCCATTTACACCCTGTATTTTTTACGATATGATAGACACTACAGATTATGCACACAAACACATTTATACACAGATCGAGAAATTCACTACACAGACATACAGATGCACTACGAAATAGAAAAATATTGAGAAAATTAGTAGAGAATTGGGAGAAAAGCGTAAGAATTAACAGAAAAATAGTGAAGAAAATCTGGTAAAAAGAAATTAAGAAAGAATAGATAAGGGATTGGGAGCACGAGAGAGAAAAAAATAAGTGGGTTTCGAATTTTTCGGCGAACTCCACTACGGTACCGACCACCCCACTGCACATCCAGATCCCGCTGGAAAACGGCAAAAATTTGCCAAAAACCCACAACCGTGAAGGTGCCGCCCCCTCTCCCTTTCTCGTCGACCGGCGGAACCCCTTTCTCCCTCACTGCCGCGCCAACCCCTCTCTCCATTTTCCCCTCCTCACCGGCTTCTGCTTTATTTACCAGTGAAACCCATCAAAAAATCCCTTCAAAACCACTCTCGTCGGAAAACAGCAAACTGCCACTAGTTTCCCCTTTTCAAAAATTAGATTTAATGTTTAGTATTTGTATGGATTATTATATTGTTGTCTCGCTTAGCTTTTTGATTCCGTGGTTTTGCGTTCGAGTCAGATCTCGAGGTTTTTTATATTTAATTAGTCTCAGTATATGTGATCTGGATTTGTATTATTTTTTTTAAAAAAATATTTAGGATGTCATAATACACTACTAAAAAAAGGGTAAAACCGACCACAAGTAGTCGGTTTTCCCCAAAAACCAACCATAAAATTGACCAAATTTCGTGGTCGGTAAAGTTATGGTAGGCTTTTAAAAACCGACCACAAGTGGTCGGTTTTTTTAAAAATATATATATTTTAAAAATTCATTATTATTTTATTAAAATTGTAAAAAATAATTTAAAAAAAAAAACCTACCATAAGTGGTCGGTTTTTTATTAAATTTGTTTAATTAATATAATAAAAAATCGATCACTTGTGGTCGGTTTAGTGGTCGGTCTTTTATTAAATTAATTAAATAAATTTAATTAAAAACCGACCACTTGTGGTAGGTTTTTTTTAAATTAATTAATTAACTTTAATATAAAATCGTCCACTTGTGGTTAGTTTTCTCTGGAAAAAAAATTGAAAGACCGACCATTTGTGGTTGATTTTGCTGTAATTTTTTTTCAAAAATAAAAATCAAAACCCAAATACACAATGCAACAAAAACCAGCCAATACAGTAGTAACCAAATCAATACAACAACAACAACAAGCAAAAAACAAACATAAATACTTTTAAAAGGCTACAACACATACAAAATATCCTACAAAAGTGAGTATGAAAAAACTACAACAATACTTTCAAACAACAAAATGTCTAAACAATAAATACAACACATACAAAAATAAAAAAACTAAAAGTAATCTTCATCGAATTTGTCTTCGTTTTCTATATCATCATCCGTTCTGAAATCATCCAGGGGGCCTAGACCTTTTGCATCCCTAACTGCATCACCAGGACACAGAGGAATAACCCCCGCAGTCTGAATGAAAGAGCTGAACTACTGCTACAACATCTTGATTTGTGATATTGTTGCTTTCTCAATCTTTTTCTACCTCTCTCTTTGTTCAGCAAACCTCTCTCTCTATTCAGCAAGCTCTTCAGTGAGTTGAGAAACCATATTTGGTAGTCTTTCAATAGTTTCTCTATCAACTGAAGAGCTAGAGTATGAATCACCGGACGAACACCTAATATTATCGCCAAAAAATTTTGTGTGGAATCCATAAAAATGGCCTCTATTTGAAGGACCCACAACTTTTGTCCATAATTCCTCCTCTACATGCTAGGGTATTCGGTCACCCTGACTTTCAGAAGGCTGACTACTATAATACTCAGCAACCAGATGCGTATATTCATCCTATATTTAAAGTAAAGTTAATACTAAAAGTAAAAAAATATTAAAGTACTTATAATTCAAAATTTGTTTCTTACATGGACATCTTTTGCACGAGCTTCAACCCAGACAACTTCATCAGTTGAGTCCTTTTTCTTTTTTCATATGAGTTTCCTCGAATAGCTCATCTGTTGGTATTTCACCTACCCTTATATTTTTTCTGCATATGAAAACATTATGTATCAATGTTCAAATAATAAATAAATTTAAATAGAAACAGAAACTTAACACTGTAAAAGTTACATACCATTTTTTTCTTCACAGCAAGACTACTTCTGGCACCCGCAGTATATCAGGAGCCACCCTTGGATGATTCCCGGGCTTTCTTTCCTTTTTCACTCAATAATTGATATGCTGCGCTACTCCAATGGTGAAGATACAGTAGCCATACGGGTGTAGGAATCCACTTAGATTTTACCAATTTATTTCGGGCATAATCCATGAGATCGTTGAATCTGGCTCTACATCTTATGAAAAAGTTCTTCTTTATAAGAAATGCATTTGCATCATCCCACCAGTAAAATTTCTACAACAAAAATATAATATTCAATCTTTGGTTCTAACAAAGTGTTAATAAGTAGTCAAAAAGTTAAATCGTTACCTTAAATTCTTTAAACATTCTATCCCTGTCAAGTTCTGGAACCTTTTGCCAGCTGGTCCAGTAGCCGTTAAAGTGCCGAGTAATGCATATTCATGCCTTTTTTCCAACTCCACCATCCGGCCTAAACCTACAACACAAGATCAAATAGTAATTTCATAGAGCATAATAATCTAGTAATGAAAAGATGAGTAACGTTATTATATTTAGAAATCTTACCCTCTCGCAACTGGAATAACATAAATCCTTCCAAAATCATCGCTATCTCTTGGCTTCCTAGTAAGTGATGGTGGATGCACTAGATGGAGTGCCTCCAAGATGAAGATCCATAACCCAATAGATCCAGATGAATTACTGTGCAAAGATGCGTGACTACTACAGGAGGGTATCAATGATGGTAGATGTCTGGAGGGGCCAGCAGTCGTCTGATAGTATTGTGCTAGTGGTGGCACGGTCATATGATCAGAATGAGTCGGTGTAGACCCATAAGCGGCCCCACATGCATGTCAGTAGGTATCAAATCCTCGAACAACCTAGAATATGAGGGTCGTGCTATCGCGTCAGCAAACTGACCCTCAGATATATGAATACTTGTGGGTCGTCTATAAGCCGGAGGTTTTCTATTTGTTTTTGGTTTCGTAGTATCAAATTTTCCATTACCCTTATCACCGCTGCCTGATATCTAAATTATGTTAAGTTAACAAGTAGTTAGTTCCTACAAAATGAATATCTAAGAAAATATTCCAAGTAACTAATTTCAAGTACTAATACAACGCGAGATATAGACAAAAATATTTTCATTGCTATATAAATCATGGAAAAATGGAAACCACAAACTTAAATAGTATATTACATATCAATCTTAAACAAGAAACATAAAGGTAAATATATAGTATAAAGCATAAAGACATCAATACATAATAAATACAACCTACACAATTAATCCTCCTCTTCTGAAGACTCTCCACTAAACCATTCACCCTCTTCGGAGGTTTCCTAATCTCCTACCCACTCAGCCCCTTCTTTCATAGTTTTAACTTCTTCAAATATATTTTCCAGGTCATTCAAACCGTCCACTAATTCAACATCCACTAGCTGGTGATCAATCTGCATTTCATTTTGATATGCAGGCTCCAGCATATTTTCAACTTCTACCTGACCTATAGGCTTTGTTTTGATTACAACCCACCAATCAGACTTGTCATTGCACAATGGATAAGGAGAATAATACACTTGTTTAGCATTTTGCGCTAGAACAAATAAATCGTAAATAGGATACGACCTATTGTGCTTTACTTCAATAATGTTATGCTCCCTATGTACTCTTGTGCCTCTTGGGCTTGGATCAAACCACTTACATTGAAAGAGGATAATTTTTTATTGGGAAACCAGCATACTCTAGTTCTAAGATCTCATGTATGATGCCAAAGTAATCAACATCATCATCGCCCTTAACCCAAACACCACTATTTTTTGTTTTCCTTGTTTTGGAGTGTTGATCAGTGGAAAAGTTAAGCCCATTTACTTTGTATTAGGACATTGCATTAGCTTTAACTGGACCCAAAGAAATATTTCTCAAAAGCTGATCGTATGCGGTACATTTGGTGAATGGTGTACGTAAAAATATTATACATATATATATTTTAGTTGAGGAATGTGTAAATGTTTAAACTTTGTAAAAATATTAATACACTTACGAACCTCATTTTTAAACCACGTTGCAAAGGATGCATACACTTTATTTTCATGGAATTGAGTCTTAAATGAACTGAATATCCAGCATGGGAAACACAATTAGTTTCTTTGAGGGAATGAGTAAACAAATAAGATATGTTAAAATTTTAATCTCCTTACTTCAGAAAGGACTCAATTTCTGGCAATTCAGCATGACATACAAAGTTGCTGACTTGCGCTCTGTGGGAGTAAGCTGGCAAGGTATAGTATTTTTAGCCTTACAACCAGATTGATTGAAAATTAGTATCGGTTGCAAATGAGGCTCTTTGACATTGTCTTGATGATAATTCGGTCGGTTTTTTGAACAGGTAACTTAATCACTAAAGTAGTATGAACAAAATTGAGAAGTTTCTCTTGCAAGATATGCCTTGACTATATAGCATTCCACCCTATGTTTGTTTTTAGGACCCTTTTTTAATTTTCCAATTGCCCTATACAATGTTAAGGTTAGATGTTTACTCTATTTAAAAAAGATATGTATGAATTTAAATATGTTGCAAATGCTTACCGTTCGAATGGATACATCCACCTAGTATGAATTGGACCATCTAGCCGAGCTTCATGCACAGGGTGAATGGGAAGATGTTCCATCACATCAAAGAACGTTGGCGGGAAAATCTTCTCCAGCTTGTTGGTGATAACAACAATATTACTTTCCATTCGCGCCAGAGTTTCTTCTTTTAATGTGGTGGCACATAAGTCTTTGAAGAACAAACTGATCTCTGCTATTGGATTCCATATATTTTCAGGTAAACCAATAAAATAAATTGAAAGTAATTGCTCCATGAAAATATGACAATCATGGATTTCCATTCCATGCAAGATTCCTTGTGTCATATCAACCCTCTTTCCGAAATTTGAGGTATATCCATCGGGCATCTTCAAACTTTGAACCCACTCACTTATTTGATATTTTTGGTCCAACTTGAATGTAAAACTAGCCTTGGGCTTAAGAACATCGCCGTTGGGCCCCCACTGTAAGTGTAATTCTCTGCGGTTGCAATATTTTGGTAAGTTAAGTATGGACTTAGGATTATCCTTTGTTTTGCCGGTGACATCCATAACTGTGTTGAACAAGTTGTCAAAATAGTTCTTTTCAGTATGCACGACATCAACATTATGTGTAAGTAAATTATCTGGCCAATATTCTAACTCCCAAAATATACTTTACTTAATCTAATTATTTGAAACGCCATATCCATCAAGCCTATACAATCGTTCCTCGCTGGCTTTAGGCAAATCCTGAACTATTTTCCAGACGTTATGACCAGACAGCGTTGGAGGTGGACCATCATATTCCCTTCTATTACTTCTGAATACATTCTTGAGTCTCCTAAATTCATGATCATGTGGAAAGAAACAACGATGACAATCAAACCATGAATTTTTCTTGCTATGTCTCAATGTGAAAGATTTTGTTTTTTCCATGCAATATGGACAAGCTAGCTTTCCAGCTGTCATCCACCCAGACAACATTCTATAAGCAGGAAAATCATTAAAAATCCACATTAGATATGCACACAGATTGAAATTTTGTTTAAGAGAGATGTCCCAAGTTTCAACCTCTCATTCCATAAAATTTGAAGTTCATCGATCAATGGTTGCAAGTAGACGTCTATTCCACTTTTTGGATTACGTAGGCCAGGAATAACACAATTTAGAAATATATAGGGACTAGTCATCAACAGTTCAGGAGGAAGATTATAAGGAGTGATAAATATAGACCAACATGAATAAGGTACACCACCAACTTAAAAAGGAGAGAACCCATCCGCACATAATCCCAATCAAATATTTCGTGGCTCAGCTACAAAATCTGGATAAGTTGCATCAAAATACTTCCAAGCCTCTTCATCAGATAGATGAACAATAACACCAGTGGGACTTTTATTTTTACTGTGGCATCTCATATGAGGAGCTGAGCTATTTGAAGCATACAACCTCTTTAACCTTAGTATAAGAGGTAAATAATGCATCGCCTTAATAGCAATTTTATTTCCAGTAGAACTACGCTTATATCGAGAGTGCTAACAAAACTTACAGAACTCTAGGTTAGCATCTTCCTTAAAGTATAATATGCAGCCATTTTCACAACAATCAATTCTAATCCAGGAGAGACCTAACTTTGAAACCAATTTTTTTGCCTTATAGAAAGAAACAGGAACCTCCAAGTCGGGGTCAACTAACTCTTTAATAAGGTCTATCATTGAGTCAATTCCTCCTTCAGCAATATTCCAGTTAGATTAAATACTTAATAATCTAACAGAAATAGACAAACGATAGTGGGAACACTCGTCAAACAAAGGATGACTAGTAGCATGCTATTTTTTTGTAGAAATCTCCTGCTTCGCTATTAGGAACATCTTCAACATTTTTCATAAAGTCAACCTCGAGTTGTATCCCAAAAGCATCGTGTACTATTTCTGTCGTCCTAGTATCTTGATATTCATTATGCCCTGCAGACCTACTACCTTCTCCAACAACAAAGTTATTTTACGCAACATCACCATGACTACCACACAATCTTAAAAGTCCTCGTGAAACCTCTTTCTATAAAGATGTTCCTTTTCATCTTCTTCACTTTCAAGATTTATACCATCACATCTAACACAAGGACAATGAATAACCTGAAAACGTGTCCAAACATCAAGTGTCTTAGCATGTTCAACAAATCTTTTGACACCTTACACAAATTTCTCCTTAATACCCATTCTATTATCATTGTTTCGGTGATATATCCAGCTATAATCAGGTTCCATCTATGCAATCAATTAGATTCAACTAATTAGATCAAGTCACAAAAGTTAACCATTTTCAAGTAACTAATCCACCAAACAAGTCACATTGTAAACAAATAAATTACCTCTAAAGTCCCTACACTTAACCATTTTCAAGTAAGTAATCCACCAAACAAGTCACATTCTAAACAAAAAAATCACCTCTAAAGTCCCTACACTTAACCATCTTCAAGTAAGTAATCCAGCAAACAAGTCACATTCTAAACAAAAAAATCACCTCTAAAGTCCCTTCACTTAATCATTTTCAGGTAACTAGTCCACCAAACAAGTCACATTCTAAACAAAAACATCACCTCTAAAGTCCTTACACTTAACCATTTTCAAGTAACTAATCCACCAAACAAGTCACATTCTAAACAAAAAAATCACCTCTAAAGTCCCTAAACTTAACCATTTTCAAGAAACTAAGTGTCAAAACAAAAAAATCTCCTTTAAAGTCCCTACACTTAACCATTTTCAAGCAACTAAGTCTCAAAATAAAATCACATTCAAAACAAAAAAATACCCTTAAAGGTCCTACATTTAACCATTTTGAAGAAACTAATTGTCAAAATAAAAAAAATCTCCTTTAAAGTCCCTACACTTAACCATTTTTAAGCAACTAAGTATCAAAACAAAACCACATTCAAAACAAAAAAATCCTCTTTAAAGTCCCTACACTTAACCATTTTCAAGCAACTAAGTCTCAAAACAAAACCACCTTCAAAACAAAAAAATTCGCTTCAAAGTCCCTAAACTTAACCATTTTCAAGCAACTAAGTATCAAAATAAAAAAATCTCCTTTAAAGTCCCTACTCTTAACCATTTTCAAGCAACTAAGTCTCAAAACAAAACCACATTGAAAACATAAAATTTCCTTAAACGTCCCTAAACTTAACCATTTTCAAGCAACTAAGTGTCAAAACAAAACCACATTCAAAACAAAAAAAATCCCCTTTAAAGTCCCTACACTTAACTATTTTCAAGCAACTAAGACTCAAAACAAAACCACAGTCAAAACAAAAAAATCCTCACAATACAAGATACAAGCAACAAAAAGACCAACAAGATGTCAACAACAATGCTAGTGAATCGAACAAGGCCTCACACGGCTTCACTAGACTTTAATATGAATAATAACAAGAAGATAACAACAATGGTAGTGAATCGAACAAGGCCACACACGGCTTTACTAGACTTCAATATGAAAAATAATAAGGTTTCATTATAACGAATTAGAGAGAAGTCAACTTACCTTAGCTTGGCCTAAATTAAAGAGAAAGAGATAAGTGGTCACCGGAAAAATAGCAAAGTAATCCTTTACCTGAATTCGGATTCTGTCAAACGGTAACATTAAATTCCAAGCAACCCATTAGGCTAGTAGAATTAAAAAAACTTGATCATTACGCAAACTAACAAAAATCTTGGCATCCTTATTTTCTCGTATTTTAGCTTAAAATCACCATACACAAACCACCAACATACTAAAACTACTATGGAGTATCAATAAAAATAAACCCTAAATTACTTGCTAGAATTGAAAGGAAATTACCAACTAAAATAATGCAATGAATCATAATAACTAAAATTGAATCTTCAACTAACTAAAAGGAAATTTCTTCAACTAAAATTGAATCTTGAACTAACTAAAAGAAAATTTCTTGAACTAGAATTGAATCTTGAACTAACTAAAACTAAATTTCCATTACTTTTTTAACCTTCAACTAACTAAAATTATGTAACGAAGTATAATAATTAGAACAAATATGAAAAATATATACTTTGAGCTAACGAAAATTACTACCAAAGAAATTATAGTTACTACCAAATATGAAAAATATATACTTTGACCAAACTAAAATACATACTTTAGCTAGTATCTAACAAGAAAAATAAAGAGTTAAAGTTTTTGAAACTTACCGGAGCTAGGGGCAGCGGGAATCAACGGAAATAGGGTGGATTTGCGGATTTAAGGATTTGGGGAATTCGGGAAAGTTGGGGATCTTGTAAACTGATTTTGTGTGTGTGTGTGTGGGGGGGGGGGGATTGATTTGGTTTTTCTTTTTAATTAAAAGGGTTAAAACCAAATGGGTCGGGTCGGGTTGGTTTATTGAATTAATTTTTTTTTTACTAATTAATGAAAACTGACCACTTGTGGTCGGTTTTCATTAATTAGTAAAAAAAAATTATTAATTAGTTAAAAAAAATTATAATTTAGTTTAAAAAATTAATTAATTAATTAATTAAGTTAATTCAAATTTTACAAAAATGATCACAAAGTAAAATATAAGTTTTCGACTTACTTTTATACAAATTATTAGCGAAAAACAATCACATGTGCACAATTTTAATAAAATGATTAAATCATATAATTAATTATGTTATCATTATATTAACGCAATGCGAATATGTACAAATTAGATACTTGATTATTTTATCAACACATTAACAGGACTAGTATATTTCCTCAATAATATAATAATATCAATGAATTTTGTGAATTATGATATTTTATATTTATATATATATATATTATATATATATATAATATCGTAATTAAAAGATAATTAGCCAAAAATTTATCGTAATTTGCAAAATTCATTGATATATA